>NC_041336.1:32527385-32729885 GCF_004354835.1 Perca flavescens
TTTTTAAAGTATATGCACTGCATGTTGTTCAGAGGCTGACCGATTGAAACAGTGGCAATGTAACTCTACTTATGCACAAACAAGCCATGGGGCTAGTATTTTAAATATAAGTCAGTTGAGGCAGGCAGACACATGGGTAATGCTGCTTAATGCAGCCTTTAATACCACACTGCTGCATGAAATACATATAAGTCAAATAACTGTAAAAGTGTAATGAAATAACAAATAATTCCCCTACACCAGCAACATAAGGCACGCATTAGACCATGTGTCATTGGTGTGTGTGTGTGTGTGTGTGTGTGTGTGTCACTCAGAGGACATTTAAATCCTTTGTTCTACATCACAGGGTCGATAACAAAGACAGTCCAATTTAATTAGATTTTTAATGAGTGTTTCAACACATCTGTACTCTGCAGCGAGCACTGAAACATGTAAAATTGTTTCAATTTCAGTTTCATTGCTGTGTTAATAATCACGAATTTGACTTCATTTGCACCCTTCTATTTGAATTAATTACATATTTGAAAACTTGTTTAACAAAACTATTAAGGAAGCTGTCAAAGCGTTTTCAGTGGAAGCAGTTCATGAAAACAGTGTAAGATATGATTTGCACAGCATCAAATTTACAGCACAAAAGGGAAATATCCTAAGGATATCGAACACGCGTGCACATTAACAAATAAGAAGCAGAAGCATGTTTTCAACGATAGCTGACTTGCTGAATATGTGCATGTGGCGTCGAGAACGAAGCCTAATTGCCTCATTAGTTGGACAGATTGTTGATGTCGCTCCAATAGAATCCTGAGCTTACAACCTTCTCTGTTTTCGCTGCGGCGCTGCTCCTTTCCCCCTTGCAAACACACACACACACACACACACACACACACACACACTCTTGCATCTTACCATCACACACTAAAAGGTAGCAGTCCACTGTTTTAGTGAGATTTACGTCTGCATATTAAGAGAGTAGAGTGATGAGTGGGCGACTGGGCTGGACTTAAACACCAGTCAGCAGAAAATAGCCCAGAGCAGCCTGGTTCAGAACAGCACCACTTCTCATACAATCCTGTAACTCTCCCCCCCCACCTACTGCGACTACGACCTGATGGCCGTGCAGAGCACAGAGGTTGTAAAGGTGCCCCATGCGCACACACACACACACACACACACACACACACAGGCGCGCACACACACACAGACACATAGACACACACATACTGTATTTACGAATTCACACACAGGCCTTGTGTGTAATAATGCACACATGCACGGATGAAAATTAACATCAGACATCACATGACATGCACACATGCAGTAGAGACACCGCATGCTCATCACATGATCACAGTCTGTGTGTGTGTGTGTGTGTGTGTGTGTGTGTGTGTGTGTGTGTGTGTGTGTGTGTGTGTGTGTGAGTACTCCTACATATTTCCATCCAGACAGAGCTACACATCCTTGTGGGAGGGGTTATGAGAACAATGATGGGTTTTCGTTTCTCCCTCCTCGCACATTGTGTGTGAGCGCATGGTATCACATGTGTGATGACTTTGTGTGTGCGTGTGTGTGTGCGTGTCTGTGTGTGTGCGTGCGTGTGTGTGTGTGTGTGTGTGGACTCTCTGTGGCTGTTGAACTGAAAGGTAAGCTCTTTTCTTGTTCTTCGTCTTTGCGTTGCTGGATTCCTTCAGTAATTGGCTGCAACATTTAGATTTATCATACTGTATATGAATATTATTATTCTTCTGTCTCTTTATGATTGGATATTTTAATTCTAACTATCAAAGTGATGGATATTAACTGTACACTCATATTTCTTTGTTCCCATTGCTTGGCTTACACTCAGCGTTGCTAACCTTTCTCTACTTTGAGCACTTTGGTACTTAGTGGCTAAGCAGGTTAGAACACATTAAAGAGCTTATTGGCTCAGAGTAACTCCATCATCCACACCTACCATGTGTCATGTGTCAGTGTGATGTGTGTGTGTGTGTGTGTGTGTGTGTGTGTGTGTGTGTGTGTGTGTGTGTGTGAGAGAGAGAGAGAGATAACATACCCTCAGTCCCAATTTGTCAAACCAGTTTAAGACAGGGTTCCCTGAGGATACACCCTCCATTTTTCATTGTCTTCCCACGCTCAGCTCACACACACAGACACACACACACACACACACGCACACACACACCCTCACGTAGAATCAAATGCAGTGCACACTGTAAGGATGCGTCCTACACAGCAGCAGCAGCAGCAGCAGCAGCAGCATATCAACGATTGTCTCCCACCAGAGAATGGGTGGTAAACCTGCCATTGTAATCAGTTGCTGGCTAATATTAGCTCCTGGCTGTGTGTTGGATGACATCTGAGGGACAGAGAGAGAGAGCAAGGGAGGGGGGGGAAATGGAAAAAGATGAGGGTGAAAGGTAAGGGGTCATGGTGATGAGGTTAACGCATTCAAATGAAGGAAAAGAACAGCAGAATGAAAGATGTATGAGCACAAAGGATGGAAAATGAAGGAGGAGAGCTGTGGAGTATATTCTCACGCCAGATGCCCCCCAGACAGACAGACAGACAGACAGGCAGGCAGGCAGGCATGCAGGCAGACAGGCAGGCTGAGCGGCCCTTTGTTTGACATATAGCCGCACACAAAGGCAGGCAGACCTGAAATACCGTTGCAGAGCACACACACACACACACACACACACACACACACACACACACACTCACACACTCTCATGAGGACCACTTCTGATTGGCTTAAAACCGATGCTGGAGAATACTACAGCCATCAAACAATGCTTTCGGTTCAAAAGAAAATTCGTCAATTATCTTTCTGAACAAAAAGAGAGTGTATGAACTCTTTTGACATTACTGATGATAATGCTGCTTTCAAGGGCAGCTGTACAGCATGAGACTTTTCTCCTCAGACAAAAGAGTATTGACTCCAGGCCCCTCCTCCTGAGGTTTTGTGACGCCAGGATTCTTGTAGAGACATGGGTTGTTGGACTGAATGCACGAAAACGAATGTTTTCAGCGATCAATTTTTTGTTTCCAGTTTTGTGTTCAGAAATCTGAGCAGAGCGTCTGCTGCGGGTGGAAAAAAAAGATTTGATATGTATAGATTCTGAATAAATGCAGCATACGGTCAGTATGCAGACCTGAACAATGCGTCTGTGCAGGATTTTAGTCAAAATGAGAGAGTGTAACGACTTGGGTTTATGTGATTGATGCACCAGTCCGTGTCCAGACTGATCTCATGAATTGGCGTATGTATGACACGCCAATTTGTATTCCGTTTTTGCGTGTTATCAAGACGCATAATCGCATGTTTGCGTTTATATCAACGCAAATTGGCCACCATTGACCTACATTGCGAGTCAATTTCCGCTGTAGCGAGTAGTATAAAGGAACGGGGGATTGAGATAGGAGGTAGGTTGGGGTGGCGGATGGGTAAAACACAGGAGAGCCGGGTTCGCGTCCCACGTGCGGCGATTTTTCAGCCATTTCAGACTTTTTTTTTTTTTAATAAGCCTTACCCAATGTTTCTTTCCTAAACCCAACCATTTATTGTTTTCCTAAGCGTGTTTTTGTCGTTATTTTCCGTGTTTTTGTCACTGTTTTGTTACTAAAGCCTTTCCCTGTGTTCTTTTCCTAAACCCAACCACTTTTTTTTTTTTTTTTTAAACAGCCGTGTGACGTTGTTCTCGCGATAGTACGTTGCGTTCTCGCGATAACACGCAACGTGGCGAGGCCACGTGGTGGGTATGTTTACATCAGCTGTATACAGCGTAGGCATACACGTGAATAGCTGGAAATGCGTACAATAACACGCCATTTGGCTTTATGAAAGTGGCGTGTATATTTACGCCTTATATATTTATTAAGTCATGATGCCATGTTGCCGTGTCAGTCATATGGTTAAATGAATGCGCGCTCATGCTGAAATGATAAAGCCTCACTTCTGCCTGTTAGTGTTCCCATGCCTCAGGGACCGGGGCTGTATAAAGTCTTCTGAACCCATGCTGTGACAGAGCAGCCATCTTTGTTTACCACCAGGAGTCACTTCTTTGAACAAGAAACAAAGAAGCAGGCTGAACCGAGCCAACGGGAGAGAAATATGGCAAGAGAAGAATATGATACTTTTTTTTCCCCTCACATCTACAGTAAAGGCTTCTTCCATATTTCAGGGGGATTTTTTCAATGCGATGACAAGCTTTTCTGCTGGAATCTGTTGTAAATGGATTTCACACCGCACTCCTCCTAACAGGGGATTTAGGGTGCCGTCGGGCAAGAGAGCAGTATCTGCCACCCGAATGTCAGCAGTTTCCAATCCACCATTTACACCCTGAAAACACTGTTCGAGACAGGTCTGGCATGCAATAAACTCTGCAGCAGAAACATGCGAAATAGAAACAGCATGCTGGCAATTTTCAAATAATAAAACTGAAAATGAAACTAAAGAAGACAGCCACGGTTTAAGTCTGGCGATGTATACAAAGTGTGAGGCAGCTCTATTTATAAGAGCTGAAGTCTTTGTGAACATGCAGAAGCTCAAGCTTGCATTTTTCAATGTGGAAGTTATTACCACCACAGCGCCTAATCCCACACACTCTGCTGAGCTACTTAGAGGAGAAGGAGAACGTGTGTGTGTGTGTGTGTGTGTGGGGGGGGGGTATGGCAGGTATGTTAAAACCAGATAAAACGAGACATTAATTGAGTGACACAGTTTGCTAGTGGGTTTTATCAGAGGGTGTGTGTGTGTGGGTGTATGTGTGTCCTCTCCTTAATTCTGCTGGGTTTTTTTTTCACCATTTGGTTGAGCTGTACTGTATATCTGTGTCTGGAGGCAAAGTTAACCATTTCATTTTTTCATTTATTTATTTATTTGATAGGGACAATGCTCATTGATCAACAGACAAGTTACTTGCTGTAAACAAGCCAGAGTTAGCTACAAGTGCTAGTTTCCATCTGTTGTCCCTAGCCAGGTCTTAACAGGCACCCTAAAATACAAAAAGCAATACAAATACACTATAAATCTAAGAAATACAGTAGCAATGTAATAAATACAGCAGAAATTTTAACACAATATGAATATACCCGCAAACAGACAATATGTTGCTCACCTCATCTAATCCTCAGCTTAATTACATTCATGGGTTTAAGTAATTGGTGTATGATTACAATTGTAATTGTCCCTAATCCAAGATTTAAGATGTGTTTTCAAAGAAGAGAGATTATTACAGTCCCTTAATTAATTGGGCAGACTATTCCAAAAAATTGTGGCTCTGATAGAAAAGGCTGTGCTTCCAATCCTACTTTTTCTAAACTATTTCTTCTCCCCTCTGGTGGTTACTCTGGTTACTCTATTGACCTTATCTTTCTGTTTTATAAACTGGCACAGTGGTGGTGGAGCAAGCCCATGGAGTACCTTAAAGAAAAGACAGGCATCAGCAAAGTTTCTAAAGTTTTCAAAGCTAAACATGTTGTGTTTGTAATTATGTGACAATGATGATAGCTATTACTCTTACGGTCCAATGTCTTTAATGCTTGTTTATAAAGTGACTCCAATGGTTGTAATATTGTTTTATTGGCTTGCGACCAGCTAGTTAAACAGTAAGAAAAATGTGAGAAGATCATCGCATGCAAGAAGAGCTTTGCGGCCTTCATTGGTAGGTATGGTCTTATGTGCTTAAAATTTGCCAGGTTAAACTTAACAATATTGGCAACCTTTTTTGTATGCTTTTTAAATGAGAGTTGTGAGTCTAGGATAATTCCCAGATATTTAAAGTCAGATACCACTCTAACCTTCTCTTGGTTAACAATTACCTCAGGGTCATAAGTCACAGTAGTTTGTTTTGTAAAATACATACATACTGTTTTACTTATGTTCAGGTGTAAGCATATATTAGTTAGCCATATGGATACCTTACTCATTGCCTCAGTCAGTTGTTGTGCAGCTTGTTGTTTATTTTTAGCATGCACATAGAGGACTGTGTCATCTGCATACATTTGTAAATGTACAGATGGACAAACAGTCGGCAGGTCATTTATGTAGAGACTGAACAGAAGGGGGCCCAATATAGATCCTTGAGGGACACCCATTTTACAGTTTAGATATGCAGATTGAGTGTTATTAATGCGTCAGTTAAGTATGATTTCATCCATTTAATTGCATTACCACAAAAATTAAAATAAGATAGTTTTGACAAAAGAATGTTATGATTGACAGTGTCAAATGCTTTTTTTAAATCTAAAAATATTGCACCCACCACGCCTCTTTTATCTAGATTAATTTTGATGTTCTCAATAAAAAAGCAGTTGGCTGTTTCTGTGGAGTGATTACTTCGAAAGCCAAACTGCATTGGGTGCAGTGGTGTATGACCTTTACTAAGATAAGTAGTTAGCTGTTTCTCCACCCATTTCTCTGCTACCTTGGATATTACAGGTAGTATACTGATAGGCCTGTAGTTCTCCACCAGTGTTTTATCACCGGCCTTGAAAATGGGGGTTACCACAGCTGTTTTCCAGGAGCTTGGGAAAATACCTTGTTTAATTGATAGATTGATTATATGTGTAAGAGGTTTGATTAAAAACTGTTAATACGTTTTTAAAAATACAGAATCAAGACCAAAGGCATCCTTAGCTTTTGAGTTCCTTAATGAATTTATGGTATTCTCTACCTCAAATTCACTAATTTCCTCAAATCCAAAAACAGGTTTGTCAATATTAATAGGAATGCTCACTATATTACTAGCAATGCAATTCTGTGTCAATTCCTCCACTGATCGAATAAAGAAATTGTTAAAAGTGCTTGCTATAATATCGTCTTCTCTGGTTATGATTCCACTTAATTTCAGTTCAAGTGCCGGTGTGCAATGCTGAGTATCTTTACCAATTAATTTATTAAGATTGTTCCAGATTAATTTCCCATTAATTCCTACTTTCCCAGTTTACATTAAAATCGCCCATTAAAATTAGCTCCTTTCTTTCTTGAGATTGTTTTAACAGTTTATGTAAATTATCATAAAAAGCAATGGTAGATGAAGGAGGACGATACAAGCAAATTAAAATAAATGATATTTTAGGGGATAACCAAACGTTCAGTCCAAGGCATTCAATATCTAATACAGGCGACCATTCAAATGGGATTACATTTGATTGTGTCTTTCACATAGATTAACAAGCCTCCCCCTCGCCCTTTGTCTCTGTCCTTTCTGAAAACTTTGTATCCAGATACATTAACAACTGCCTCTGGGGAATATTTATTTAACCACATTTCTGAGATACCAAGAAAATCCAGGTTGGAATTATTCAGTAAATGTTCCATTTGATCACTCTTTGAGACCATACTACGAATATTAATGTGTCCGCCTAGTAATCCCCTTGGTTTGGAGCGTGGGTCCCATAGAATTTTTGCATGGTTTAGAGTTTGGAAAAATGTAAACTTACAGTGTTTCCTGATAGCTGGATTGAGATCAGTAAGTTTTCGTTTATCACGAACAGACCGCTTTACCAGTGTAGAGATCCCTAGCGTCGGTGTCATGAGAGATGAAAGCTCACCACTGGCATGCGTCAAAACTCCGGAACGTTCCTCGCTCCGTGCGAGGTGCAATCCAAACCGCAGGCCACACATGGATTCAGCGCATCCAGGGAAGACTGCAGTATGATGTCCATCGATGCCATCCACGAGCACCCGCATGATCTTTGGCCTCCTTCCATGTTCAGACTCCGATTGCTGTTGTTGTCCCGCCGGTAGTCCAGGGCAGGTCCCAGGCGACAGCCATGCGTGTCTATGGAGAGGCCGGTGTCACCAATACCGGATCCGTACGGACCAGGGTTAGGCTCGACATCTCCAGCCAAGAGAATGATTGTCAACAGCAGAAAGATATCCTGGTAGGGCCGTCTTGATTTTATTTTCCTTCAGATACCTGTACAACTTGGCAGCAGTGGCGGCTGGTGATAATTATTTTTGGGAGGGCACTTATTTTTGGTGGTGGGTGGGGGGCAAATAAATACAAAGCAGTACTTTGAAACTGGGCAAAACCACCAGCACAACTTTATTTAAACTATGTATTTAAAAAGAGCTTTCAAGATTCAAGTTACAAACATAATAAGATAGTGACTCACTGAGTTTTTTTTTAACTCACTACAGAGTAACTTGACTTAACTGTAGGGTTATTTTTTTTCCCTGTCTTCATTTAACTCGTAGCTTGGGCATGAAACAAATTGCACCCACGACCAGTACTACTTTAAAACTTGAAATTATGCAAAATAATCTTTTACCAGAAGTCTAGCATGGCTAAACTAAATGATTCAGTATGGTAATCAAAATCAGTTTGGTAGATAGGCCAATTAGGCCAATTAGGTTCAAACCCAATGTACTCAAACCACAACTTAAATATCAAAAACCTGACAAAGAAAATAAAAATATAAAACCAAATTAACCAAAAACTGACATCTCTTATTTCATAGAGATAACCAGGGGAATACTAAATCAGTTTGTTTGTTCAACCCTGTTTCATTAGTTTGAGTGCACTCAAGTTGCTACCAGCACCCTTAGCAGGTAAAACTGTCCATCCTGGCTCCTCAGAGAATAGAGTAGGGAAACGACGTGAAAATCCTGTGAGTAGTGGAGATGATGATGGCGAAGGTCTAGTGAGCGGTAAGAAGATGGTGGTGATGAAGATGAAACCCAGGAGGCAGTATGACGGCGGTGACTTGAGCAGCACAGTTCTGTCTCCCAGTAGAGTCTCACCAAAAAAACAGCCTGCACAAAACGTGAAGAATAATCACTCAGTTGTCCATCGTAACAGTTCACTTGTGTTTCTCCTCAAGATACAACATATTCTTACATACTACATATTTTAACCACATTTCACTTAAACATTTTAGCTTAAACTCAATGTTATTTGTCCATCTTAATTGACTAGCTTATAGAAAACATAGCAGTCACAACTAAAGGACGGAAAATACATACGCGTCTAGCTGAATTAACCAACAGCTAAGTTAAAATTTACAACAACAATGTCAATATTAACCATACCCTTTTATCAGGTTCATCAGGTTAGTAGTTAATTCCGACTGGCTTCAAAACACAAATCAAGCAACAATTCTCAAGGTTATCAACACTGATAGTAATTTGCTGTTAGCTAGCTAGCAGCTAAGATAACTCACCGGAATATTCAATTCACACGCCGTTTGGACGGGGTCGGCAGCTCCACAACGTTGTATAACTTCTCTTTCACGAATCTCTCCTTGTTAATTGTTGCTAGTTTCCTACTTTAATCAAAGTGGTTAGACCATTTCAGCAACACAAGAGCTACCTGCTGGCGCTACTATTGTGTCCACCTTCTCTCTCCGGTGGCGGCCGGGAGGTGCGTCCGGAGGAGAATTTTTAAGAAACCAATTAGAGACCAGCTTCAGGTCACATGCTGGCCGAAACTTTAAGGACTCACATACACATCCATTTGGCCGGCCTCCCTGCAGCCCTATGCTGCAGCCAAGAAACCGGAGGAAACATATTGAAACATAGAAAATAGTTAACCGATTAAAGCCAGTTTGTATTAAATGCTGAGGCTCTTACTACCAGTTATGAGTAAACTATTTTATTTTTCATTTTTTATTTCATTTTTATATATATATATATTTAATATATATATTTTTGTATACATTTGTATTTATGGAATTTTGATGGGGGCGGCGCCCCAGCGCCCTCTATTGACAAGCCGCCACTGCTTGGCAGGGTAGCTTGGCCTTTGTTTAGCAGAGCTTCATAAATAGCATGTTGGCTCGATGCGTTCGGTCTAGTGCCGTGCTGAGACTTTCCAACCAGGTGCAAGATTTCATGGAGAACAGCAGTACAGAACAGCTGTCTGAAAAAAGCCTCTCCATCCCAACAGAAACTTGAAATCAGAGGGCTTTGAAAAGCCGCTTAGGGCTTTAGAAGATGCGGAGGCTCTTGTTTGTCGCTTTTCTAAAGACTTGAATGATTTCTGTTGAGAGTCTCACACAGATCAAATCACTTCAGAAGAGAAGAACAGGAATCAATCTTTTCAGCTGTTGTTAATAGCAGAATGTGTGTGATGCCCAGATCGAGTGCCGACTAGTTTGTGAGTCAATACTCAAAGGCTTGCTTTTGTGTGTGTGTGTGTGTGTGTGTGTGTGTGTGTATGTGTGTGTGTGTGTGTGTGTGTGTGTGTATGGCTTGTTTAACTATATTCGTGGGGTCTAAAAACCGGGGGTCCAGTATACTTGTGGGGTCCCGACAGCTTTGTGGGGCCAAAATGCTGGACCCCACAACTTTAAAGGGCTGTTTGAGGGTTAAGACTTGGTTGTAGGATTAGGGATAGAATTAGGGTATGGTTAGGGTGAGGGTAAGGGTTAAGGTTAGGCATTTAGTTGTGATGGTTAAGGTTAGGGTAAGGGGCTAGGGAATGCATTATGTCGATGACGGGTCCCCACAAAGATAGTGCCACAAACCTGTTTGTGTGTGTGTGTGTGTGTGTGTGTGTGTGTTTAGCAGAGCTGTGAGGACACAGTAGCTTCCATTTGAGGAGCAGACCAAGGTATTTCTGCCCAGACCCTGGAGCCTCAGCACTCGTCTTTCTGTTCCAATCTCTTTTTTTAAGCCTGCCCTAATTCCATATCCTCATTTCTGTGGAGGAGGTGAGGGGTTGTTTAAATACAAAGTACAGCATTTAAACGTAATGTACCTCAGAGTGCTGCATATTAGGGTTTATTATGGTTCATGGATTGAATAGAGCTCAGTGGCTCTCACTAGGTTTGGAGGCTTGGTTTATCCAAATTGTGAACAAGCCTATTTTCACACTTACCTACTGTATTTACCCAGGTTTGTTTTTGAGGAAGGAGACGTTACTGTGGCAGTTGTGATGACTTTTTCAATGATTGCAGCCTATTCACAAACATATTGGATATCCTGTTATATATAGAATATCATCTGTGGTTTTATGATGTGCTCAAAAACAGAAAAACTGTTTATGTATGCAGTAAAGTGATAGTACAGTGAGAGTATGAATTCATATAATGCGGGATCAATTTTATAATTTATAATTTATTTTCTGTTTTAATCAAAATCCTTCATTTATAACGTCTTTTTTTTTAGCGAGGGTGAACAGAATAAGATCCAGATCCCGGTTATATGTATCTAGCCTATTCAGGTCAGATGAGTCATTATATTTTGAAAGAATATATACATATTTTGAAGGAATATATACATAATTTGAAGGAATATATATACATATTGAAGGAATATATATACATATTTTGACTTTCCATTCAAATTTCCACCATCTTGTACGCTTTTTAATCCTTAATTGTCATGTGGAATTATTATATTCAGTTGATTCCTGTTATAATATCCTGAATAAAACCAAAGTCAAGACATAAGTCCTCCTGTCTCCTGGCGTCCCTCTGCCTCGGGGATTCCATTTAGTCTCCTTCATGCTTAAATCGATGGCCTCCGCTCGTCGGCTTTCACACGCCAACAACCTCTGCCTCCGTTGGTCCTGAGGCAGCGGCTGCTTTTCTCCCGTGCCAATCAATGTTGATAATCATAGCTGGGATAGACGGGCGAGCACGCGGGCCTTATGGCTGCATGATTAATGAGCTTATGATCAACGCAGAGGGGAGCTCATCACAGCCGCACGGCCTGGAACAGACACACTGCCAATGAGCACGCACCAACACAGGCTAACGATACACACACACACACACACACACACACACACACACACACACACACACACACACACACACACACACACACACACACACACATACACAAACACTCAAAATGAAGGCACAAGTAACCACAACACGTGCAGAAACACAAACACATGCATCTAATGCCAATTTAATCACTGACAATTCTTAAGTGATTGTCAAGTGTGTGTGTGTGTGTGTGTGTGTGTGTGTGTGTTCTCGTTAAACTACACTCGTGGGGTCCAAAAACCGGGAATACAGTATACTTGTGGGGTCCCGACAGCTTTGTGGGGCCAAAATGCTCGACCCCACAAGTTTAAAGGGCTGTTTGAGGGTTAAGACTTGGTTTTAGGATTAGGGATAGAATTAGGGTATGGTTAGGGTGAGGGTAAGGGTTAAGGTTAGGCATTTAATTGTGTTGGTTAAGGTTAGGGTAAGGGTTAAGGTTAGGCATTTAGTTGTGATGGTTAAGGTTAGGGTAAGGGTTAAGGTTAGGCATTTAGTTGCGATGGTTCAGGTTAGGGTAAGGGACTAGGGAATGCATTATATGTCAATGGCGGGTCCCGACAAAGATAGTGAGACGCACTATGTGTGTGTGTGTGTGTGTGTGTGTGTGTGTGTGTGTGTGTGTGTGAGGGGTCACAGTCCGTCCTGTGAATGACACACCACTGACCCTTTATTATTACTGTAATCTTAAAGGAAAAAAAATTTATTCATTTTACATTTTCTTTTCTCTTCTTGCAGGCCCTGAACCGGCTGAGAGGGAAGACATGACTGCTTCTGCTGCCTGTTCACTTCAACATAAAGGTCAGCTTTGTTTGGGTTTGATTGCACTTATTTGATCCGATTGAAATTAGTTTGTTTCTCCTTTTCAGGTTTCGTTGAGAATTGAAGCCTATATTTATTCTTTATTTATAAATGAAGAATGACCTTCCACAGAGGAAAGAGCGTAACTGGAGCTGTTGTACAGAAAAGACTACAATCTGAATTAAAATATGAATTAAACATTTGGAATGAAGCTATACACTGTACTGTTTGTTGTTAGCATTTTCCATCAACCTACACATTTGTTATGCTCATGTGTTCCCCGGCAGGTCAGAGTCACCCTGTACATCCCTCCCTGTGTAACTGTGAGAACAAAAGTGTCAGTTTGTTGAGTCAGGGGTGGTTCGGAGGCAGCAGTGGGGCTGCAACTCATGTGACTCAGCTGAAACAGGGCATGAAAGCTCTGTAAGGGTTACTCTGACCCCTTCCTGTCAATAAGGAACAGTAACCAGCCGCCTTAGGGATACTCAAGGAGATCTCTTTAATCATTTCCTATAAAGCAGCCAGTATGTAACTTCCTACAAATGGCTTTGTCATTTGGAAGTATAATTATAAGGGTTAGTGTTGGTAAGTGCTCTCTCGTTGTAGTTTTTTTTTTAATAACCTAAAATGCTAATATTTAGTTAAAGGTCCCATGACATGGTGCTCTTTGGATGCTTTTATATATACCTTAGTGGTCCCCTAATACTGTATCTGAAGTCTCTTTTATATAGACCTTAGTGGTCCCCTAATACTGTATCTGAAGTCTCTTTTATATAGATCTTAGTGGTCCCCTAATACTGTATCTGAAGTCTCTTTTATATAGATCTTAGTGGTCCCCTAATACTGTATCTGAAGTCTCTTTTATATAGACCTTAGTGGTCCCCTAATACTGTATCTGAAGTCTCTTTTATATAGACCTTAGTGGTCCCCTAATACTGTATCTGTCTCTTTTATATAGACCTTAGTGGTCCCCTAATACTGTATCTGAAGTCTCTTTTATATAGACCTTAGTGGTCCCCTAATACTGTATCTGAAGTCTCTTTTATATAGACCTTAGTGGTCCCCTAATACTGTATCTGAAGTCTCTTTTATATAGACCTTAGTGGTCCCCTAATACTGTATCTGAAGTCTCTTTTATATAGACCTTAGTGGTCCCCTAATACTGTATCTGAAGTCTCTTTCCCGAAATTCAGCCTTGGTGCAGAATTACAGCCACTAGAGCCAGTCCCACAATGAGCTTTCCTTAGGATGTGCCATTTCTGTGTCTGTAGCTATAGAGGAGGAGAGAGGGAGGGGCAAGGTGGAGGGTGGGGGTGTGGCCATGACCAACTGCCACTTTGCTGGTTTGAAGGTACACTGTGTAGGAATTTCTCCCATCTAACGGTGAAATTGCATCGAATAGCGCTCTCTAGCGCCTCGCTTTTTCAAATGCGTGTTGCAACTACGGTAGCAGCTATGTACCAAGAAGCTATGACATCATGTCTTCCAATTTTCGCTTTTTTGGCGACGAGGATTCCTTCTCCTGTGGCTCGGCATAAGTATGATCATCCATTATGAACTAAAGTGCAGCGAAAGCTTTCTAATTTGCCGGGGCGGTGACAAGCGCCTCTCACAGATCTCCTTCTCCCCGTTTCAGCTGGTTTCAGTCACGCGACGCTGGCTCTGAACGAAAATGCGTCCCGGATTAGCTAGACAGGTAGGCTAGTGCTTTATGGCCCTTCTCAGCGATTAGACTTTTTCAAAATGGCGGAATGACATGGAAGCCTCCTTGGACTTGCCCGTCCCAATGTAAATACAGATAAGAAATTCTTCGCTTACGAGGATAAGTCAGATCATTGGCAGAGGTCATTTTTCGCCAATGAGGATATATTTATGAACGAAGACATTGATTTTAGCTAATAAAATACTCAAAACACTACACAGTGTACCTTTAAAGAATGGTGGGAAAGATCAATAATGTACTAAGACTTTTTGCAGTTCCCTAGATATCACAGTAATGGCTGCTTATAGAGTCCACCAACCAATCTAACCACCACATCAGTGGTTCCCAACCTGGACCTTGACCCCAACAAGGCGTCTCTAAATGAACCTGAGCGGTCACAATCTGATTAAGTGGGGAGGAATGATTCTGACCAAACAATTGAAATTTCCTTCCAAACATTCCTCTAATGGACAACTAAAGACATTGTGACATACAAAGTGCAAACTTAAAGCCTGCCTATGGTCCCCCAGTGGCTAGAAATGGTGATAGGTGTAAACCGAGCCCTGGGTATCCTGCTCTGCCTTTGAGAAAATGAAAGCTCAGATGGGCCAATCAGGAATCTTCTCCTTATGAGGTCATAAGGAGAAAGTATACCTCCCCTTTCTCTGCTTTGCCCGCCCAGAGAATTTGGCCCCCCCATGAGAAAGAGAGACATCATGGCTTTCAAACGAGCAAAGTGGCAGTTGGTCAAGGCCACACCCCCACCCTCCACCTTGCCCCCCCCCCCTCCTCATCAATAGCTAAAGACACAGAAATGGCACAAACTAAGGAAATCTCATTGTGGGACTGGCTCAATTGGCTGTAATTCTGCACCAAGGCTGAGACTTCAGATACAGTATTAGGGGACCACGAAGGCCTATATAAAAGAGACTTCAGATACAGTATTAGGGGACCACTAAGGTCTATATAAAAGAGACTTGAGATACAGTATTAGGGGACCACTTAGGTCTATATAAAAGAGACTTGAGATACAGTATTAGGGGACCACTAAGGTCTATATAAAAGAGACTTCAGATACAGTATTAGGGGACCACTAAGGTCTATATAAAAGAGACTTGAGATACAGTATTAGGGGACCACTAAGGTCTATATAAAAGAGACTTGAGATACAGTATTAGGGGACCACTAAGGCCTATATAAAAGAGACTTCAGATACAGTATTAGGGGACCACTAAGGTCTATATAAAAGAGACTTGAGATACAGTATTAGGGGACCACTAAGGCCTATATAAAAGAGACTTCAGATACAGTATTAAGGGACCACTAAGGTCTACATAAAAGCATCCAAAGAGCACCATGTCATGGGACCTTTAACTCCTGAATCTGTCCTGCAAAACTACTCCCACAAATGTGACCTACTGTACACAGCACCGTGCCGTCTCTCTAGAATGTACAGTTCCCGCCTGTATAATCTATGAAGTATGAAAATGAAATCTGCCTCCAGCTGAAGCGCCGAGCATGTCAGGGCGCCCTCTGGAGGGTCGCTGGAGATAAAGCGAGTTTCGAGTGCTGAGTTGATTCAGTGTGAAGACCCTGCCTCGCATCTGCTCATGACTCTCTGCATTCAGTTTGCATCTGCACCCTTTTGAAGTATTTAGCAAATGACATCATTGCATAAATGCATCAATACACTTGTGGCTACGCAACTCACACATGCAGCTCCTTGTGGGATTAATCATTTAATCACTATCTGAGTGCCTTTTTCTTCCATCATTTCTACATTGGGATTAATACAGCCTTCACCTGGCTCCATCAGCGATGCGATATTGCAGTCTTATTGCAGATCCTATCATTTAATGTGGCCTGGAAATGACTCCAGCCGCGGCGTAGCCCGAAGGTACTTACCTCCCATTTAAATTATTGGAGTTAGTATTAGTGACACACATTTGGGGACGCAGAGCCTCCGAGTTCACGCGGAAGCTAATTGGGAAAAGCAACATTGTAATAGGTGCTTGTAATTGGGCACCACTGGCTCTGCAGATGACAACACACACGCACACACACACACACACACACACACACACACACACGCACACACAGACACACACACACACACACACACACACACACACACACACACACACAGTTCAATGTGAGGCAGCTCACATACACACAGAAATGGGATGCTAGCAGCACCTGCAAGGGAGGAGAGATGATGGTGTGGCTCTGCGGATGTGTATGTGTGTGCGTGCGTGTATGTGTATGTGTGTGTGTGTGTGTGTGTGTGTGTGTGCGTGCGTGCGTGTGTGTGTGCGTCCGTGCGTGTGTGTGTCTTGTTTAACTACATTTGTGGGGTCCAAAAACCGGGGGTCCAGTATACGTGTGGGGTCCCGACAGCTTTGTGGGGCAGAAATGCTCGACCCCACAAGTTTAAAGGGCTGTTTGAGGGTTAAGACTTGGTTTTAGGATTAGGGATAGAATTAGAGTATGGTTAAGGTGAGGATAAGGATTAAGGTTAGACATTTAGTTGGGATGGTTAAGGTTAGGGCAAGGGGCTAGGGAATGCATTATGTCAATGATGGGTCCCCACAAAGATAGTGAGACACACTATGGGTGTGTGTGCGTGCGTGTGTGTGTGTGTGTGTGTGTGTGAGGGTGATTGTCTCTCTCTCTCTGTCTGTCAGCTGGTTCAGTGCCGCTGCAGTGTGCCACGCCTGCCAAACATCTTGTCTGAAAGGGAACCCAGGCTCGAGTTTCCACTTGTCTCTCTCTTCTATTCTCGGTCTCTCTGCAGCTCCAACCCAACCGCTCCCTCCTCGCGGTGATCAGCGACTCCACGGCCTCGCCTTGCCTTTGAAGTGACACGCCACTTTGTTATATTGTGCCTCTGACTCTGAGGCACAGGTGGCAGGAATGCTCCTGAAATGAGAAAAAAAACAACAACAGTCAGCTGAGAGATTTCAATGAATACACATGAGGCTTTATGATAAATAAACAGAATGCATCAAAGATCAAAACTAACAACGTGTCAGTCCGTCTCTTTCAGTCAGCACCAAGCTCATTGGTTTCTACTGAATTAAAAAGGCTCAGGATATAGATGGGTACTGTAGTTTTGAGGAGTTTGCAGTAAACCACTTAATAATAATTTAGGGTAGTGGTGCAGAATGAAAAGGTTACGTATGAATGATTAATTTGTTAACATGTAAATAACTTACAGCTCTAAAACGTCTTACTCCAGTCTAGGTTGTGAACTTCTTTCGGCTTGTTCTGTTTCAGGATCAGACTCATGTACGGCTGGGCTGTAGCCATGGTTACCGGCTGAGCCGTAGCCATGGTTACTGACTGGCTAGTAGTCCTTACCTAGCTACTGTCAGGGCATGCCCTCATACTCTGCTTCTGACTGGCTAGTAGTCCTTACCTAGCTACTGAACATGTGCGACTTCCAACAAAGATGGAACAGAAGTGAGATGTCTCACTCTGTAGCTAAAACAGAGAGCTCAACACACAGGGTGAAAAGAGGAGCTGCAGCAACGTGCAGTACAAAAACATGGTGTTGAAAATTAAACCATGTAAACTTATTCTGATATAACCTCTAAACACAATTATGAACCTGAAAATAAGCACAATATGAGCTCTTTAAGATAAAATTGGATGTTTTTTTTAAATAGAGTAAAAAGTACAATATTTAGTGGAGTGAACTATAAAGTAGATTCCAACTGAAATAATCCAAGCACAAGAACCTCAAATGTATTGACTGTAAGTACTGTGTGACCTTACATTATAATCATCTGTATATAAATGCATTGTCATGAATACTTTCAAAGCATATGTATAGGACTGTACATTTTACTACTTTTTTTTTTATTCTTATAGCAATTTAACATTACATCTACGCTGTATCTATTTCGTCCTTTCAATTTCGCCTATATTTCGATTTCATTGCACAATTTCATGTCCGATTTTGTGCCATATTTCATAGTTTCACCTTTAAAAAAGGCTCAGTCATTTCCTGAACCGTCAGGTTGGATCAAACGTCTCACACACAGAGAGGAAAATGGTGCTTATGTTTGGGAATATTTTCTACACTGGATTTAAAACACATTTGATGCTCTAGTGAGTATTTCATGCTTTGATAAACACACAATACTATATGTGTGTGTGTGTGTGTGTGTGTGTGTGTGTGTGTGTGTGTGTGTGTGTGTGTGTGTTCAGTGCCACAGAGAGTTTGGTAGCAGCCCATGCAGAGCGGCAGACACAGACTTGTGGCTTCTTCTAATGAGCAGGCTGCTGTTGGTCTGCCGTGGGGACCTTGGCACACCCTACAAGATTTGATGAACTAATTAAGCACTAAAAGTTGCCTTCTTACACAAGAAAGTCCAGAGTTTTACAGAGTACAAAGAAAACTACTGGCAGTGTTTCATCCCTGACTTTGGGTTACAGTGTGGTAAGGACTGAGGCTGGTTCAAGATTGGACTTTCAGAAAGAAACAATCGGCTATTTACAGACATGAATTATTCTTCCTGTTGCTCTGCCACTGTTCTGATGGACCTGGAGATACTGTCATTTTCCTGCTGTACTATGTCTTTTCTATCAACTTTTTCAACATACTGTGACTGTTTTATCCTTTTTTGAAATACTAAACATTTCTCGACATACTATACTATTACTTTTTTCAGTTTTTTATCACTTTTTTCATCATACTAAACAATGACGTTTTCGTCACTTTTTTGACATACTATACTGTGACTTTTTTATTTTGTATTTAGACATACTAAACAATGATGTTTTCATCACTTTTTTCGACATGCTATACTATGCTTTTTTATCACTTTTTTGGCATACTATACTATAACCTTTTTCAATATATTATACTATGACTTTTTCATCACTTTTATTGACATACTATACTATGACTTTTTTTTTCGACATACAATAGAAAGTAAATGTGGGTTGTTCCCACGCTGATTTAGATTTGGAGACACACAGCCTGCAGACTGACGAGCCAGTTGTTTGCACAGACTTTTCAAAATGAGAGCGTAAAACATCTGACTTTGCCTTGCATGCAGAGTACAGTGTGTGTTGGCAGTCAACTGGGCTGCAACCAGGGCGCCCTCTGTCTGGCCTTGATGCCCTTCTGCCCTCCGCTCTCTGCCTGGTTAGTTTTCTTTTCTTTCTACTGCCTCTCTCTGCCCTCTCCTGTCAAGTCAGAATGTAAGTACATATACTGTACTTGATTTGTCAGCAGTAACGTAATCTCTCTCTAAGCTCTCTTCTGTCAGAAGCTTCTGATAGAGAAAACAGGGAATACATCAATTAGGGCCAATCCATTTTACCTTGCAGAATGTTTTCTTGAAAGTACAACTCAAGTCTGCTTAATGTGGTCGCTTCATTTCATGCCACAGACATTAAAACCTTTGGCTTTTCTCAAATATATCCAGTTGTGCAAAATTAAAGTACTGGAGAGGGATGGAATTAGGGTCCCCTGGTATGATATGCCAGTGTATGGAACTATTGTCCGAGTAACAGGCGACAACCTTGGTCTTCACTGTTTTGCCGAATCATTCACTCTGACTGAGAGAATGAAGATTTACCCAGGATAGTTATGCAAACTCAAACTCAATGAATGCAGAATAACTGCATTCCCTATGTGATGAAAGGTCTTGCATTCTAGATTCCTTGCAGTACCTCAATACATGTGAAAATTCCTCTGTCGATATTATGCATGGTATCTTGGGGGGAGTGGCATTACATTATATTGTGCATTGTACATGTATTCTTTAAATTAGACCACTTTTGCAGCATTATTTTTGTAAAGAAATACTGGGGCTGTGCGCTGTGACATCGCTGAGACTTTTCAGGTATCAATTGACACCAAGGTTTTAAAAGGGCCAAACACCATGGAAATATGTATCTGCTCCGGAGCAGGGTAAGCACTGAGTTTGCAGGGTTATCCCCTGAAAATCGACTAAACTCTGGGCTAAAAGTTGTCTGTGTGAAAGGGGGCTAATGGAATTTGCGTCAAGTATTTGTTGTCCAATCACATGCCTTCTTTGTCACATCATCAGTGCATACGTGCTTTACGTTTACGTCATAACAGACCGTGGTGCTAATGGTTTTAGCATTCTCCGTGAAATGGTTAGCATAGCTTGAATGTTTTCCTATAAACTATCCATCAAATGGGCCCTACCTTTACTTGGTTGAAGCTTCAATAATCCACTAACAAACTACCTAAGACCACCCAAATCTGTGTTTTTATTGAACTATTCCCAAAGGGGTATCGAACTAATGGTTTTAGCATTCTCCATTCACATGCATTAAAACTTGTTAGCATTTGAGCTAACATTAGATACTAACGTGAATAATGCAGATTTGGGGGATGTACCTGCGAGTAGCTTTGAAACCATGTCAGGCTAATTTGAATTCTCATAAGATAAAAGTAAAGAACAATGCATTGTTTCCCATGGGGGACATGATTGGAAGTGTTGTGAAGTTGGCTTGCCGGCTTCTCACAGAGAGCCCTGCTAATGGAGACATTTCAGCCTTGCTGCCTCCTGTTAAAGTTGAGAGCAAAATGAAGGCCGAGTTCAAAGATGGGTGTGGTCTGAGCAAGGACGCCAGTAGCAGGAAGGTAGAAAGTAGAAACATGACACTTTACGCTCCTGGCCTGATTTGGCATCGTTACTTTCCATCGCTGTAAAAATAAGAAGGAATTTCATGTGTCTCTGTCTGTACATCTTAAACAGCTGTATCAGTTAATTATAAAGATCCCATTAAAACATGCAATCAGAAAGTGTCATTTTACCCTCTCCAGGTTACACAAATGCAACTCACACAATCTCCAAATCAGCTGAATTCCCCGCGGATCCAGAGAGAGGTGCTGGATTGGCAGGCCGGCTGCTGTCAGCATCGTCTCTGTCACCTGCGCTGCTCGCCAGCCAGCTGCTCCTCCTGTGATAAGACCCACAGTTTATTATGGGGCTGAAAATACTGGACTCAATCTGGCTGTCCGCCGATGTCACTCAGCCTCTCTGTCTGCTCACAGACTGCAGCTCATCTTCCTCGCTGTCAGTCAGGAAGCTGATGCAGCTCCTTTGTTAAAACTCTCTTGTGTTTTGTACCAGCCGCAACAGTGACGCTGGTACTGTTCTCACCTTGAGAGTGTTAACTGTAGCAGAAACTACCACAGAGGAGGATGTGAGTACTTTTCCAGTCCGTCTGTCTGTTTGTCACCGCAATTGTGTCTCAACCGTACAAGATGCAGACTCTTTACAGGTGTGTAGTTAAGATCAAAGTGAAGCCTGAGTTAGAAGAAGGGTGTGGTCTGGGTTAGGGTTAGGTTGGGGTTAAAACGCAGCTACGATAGGCGCTACAAGGGGCACGGGCGCAAGGCAAAGCAAGGTCAAGTTATTTGTATAGCGCATGTCATACACGGCAGCAATGCAATGCACTTCACACAAAAACAATGATAAAAAATGAAAATAAAAATATGGAACTACATACAATTTTAGCAATAGTAGAAAAAGTAAAATGTATGTACTGTATAACAACAACAAAGAGTCAATTTAATAGCTAAATAAATGAATAATCTGATAAAAAGATTATGAAACCAATGTGCATTAACTGCAGAACGCATCTGAGAAAAGCTTGGTCTTTAGCTTTGTTTTAAAAATGGTAATAGTTGGGGCGTTTTTTTATGTTCTCTGGAAGCTGGTTCCAAAGATGGACGCTATAGTGGTTAAAAGCTGCTTCCCCCTGTAGTGTTCTGACAGTAGGTTTCAGTATTAGTTGCTTATGTTGTAATCTAAGGGGTCTTGGGAGCCAGTGTACGGACTTTACTTTGCAATTATCAATCCTACTACTACAAGGGGAGTTAGGGTTAGGACGCCCCTGGTCCGATTTGGAATCCAGCTGGTGTGATCCCATCGCAACATAGGCTCTAGTTTCATTTATTTTTAATACATTTTTTACAAAGTAGCTGTGAGGTAGGTTTCTACATGTCTACATGTCTGTTTCAATTTGACAGACTTAAAGAATAAGCTGCATGTGATGGAAATTAGAGTCAAAATTGACTCACAAAAAAACCTTAAAACCGGAAAACATCTGCTCAAGCAATGAATAGAACTTAAAATGGTGGCAAACGTCAATCAAAAGACTATGATTATATAGAGCATACATTTAATTTATGTATTTATAAAAAAGAATGGGACTTAATGAATGACTTGACTGAATGAGTGACTGAGTGTCCCTGCCGCTCTCCCCATTTCTCAGAAGTGTCAGCCACCTTCAGCTCATTTCATTTCCCTCTCAATGCGAGGCGCCGTCTGAATGAAAGATCTAAATGAAATGGGCAAGGCATGCACCATTGGGGAACAAACGGCTTGCTTTTATCCAGCAGCAGGCAGACTGTGGATGGGGGGGGGGAATACATAGAGAGTGGGGGGGGGGCTAGTTGCAAGCTGCCAATGAGAGTCTGGATCTGAGGGTCTGGATCTGAGAGTCTGGATCTGAGAATCTGGATCTGAGGGTCTTGATCAGAATCAGAATCAGAATCAGAAATCAGAATAAGAAAGGGTTTTTATTGCCAAGTACGTTTTTTAACACATACAAGGAATTTGTTTTGGTGTTATTGGTGCACATCACACATTCTCTAAATGTAATAAACAATATAAGTATAGGTATAAACAATATAAGTATAAGTATATGTACACAGTATGTATTAAATTAAAAATAAAGATAGAAATAAGATAAAATAAAATAAAATAAATAAATAAAGAGCATTACAGCAGAGAGAGAACAGTGGCATGAAGAGCCAGGTGGAGAGTCAGGGTGGTTTCCAGGCCTTGTTAATAAGGCTAGTGGCGGAGGGGAAAAAGCTGTTCATGTGGCGTGAGGTTTTGGTCCTGATGGACCTCAGCTTCCTGCCAGAGGGGAGTGGCTCAAAGAGTTTGTGTCCGGGGTGGGAGGGGTCAGCCACAATCTTTCCAGCACGCTTCAGAGTCCTGGTGGCGTAAAGGTCCTGGAGCGGCGGCAGATTGCAGCCAATCACCTTCTCTGCAGACCGAATGACACGCTGCAGTCTGCCCTTGGCAGTGGCAGCAACGTACCAGATGGTGATGGAGGATGTGAGGATGGACTCAATGATGGCTGTGTAGAAGTGCACCATCATTGTCTTTGGCAGGTTGAATTTCTTCAGCTGCCGCAGGAAGTACATCCTCTGTTGTGCTTTCTTGACGAGGGAGCTGATGTTCAGCTCACACTTGAGGTCTTGGGAGATGATAGTTCCCAGGAAGCGGAAAGACTCCACAGTGTCAATTGTGGAGCCACAGAGGGTGATGGGGGCAGGTGGGGCTGGGTTCTTCCTGAAGTCCACAACCATCTCCACTGTCTTTAGAGCGTTGAGATCTAGATTGTTTTGGTTGCAACACTTCACCAGGTGGTCAGCCTCTGACCTGTAGGCGGACTCGTCTCCATCAGAGACGAGTCCGATGAGGGAGGTGTCGTCCGCAAACTTCAGAAGCTTGACGGACTTGTGACTGGAGGTGCAGTTGTTGGTGTACAGGGAGAAGAGGAGAGGCGAAAGAACACAGCCCTGAGGGGATCCGGTGCTGATGGTCTGTGAGTTGGAGACGTGTTTCCCCAGCTTGACATGCTGCTTCCTGTCAGACAGGAAGTCAGTGATCCACCTGCAGGTGGAGTCAGGCACACCAAGCTGGGAGAGCTTCTCCTGGAGCAGAGCCGGGATGATGGTTTTTGAAGGCAGAGCTGAAGTCCAAAAACAGGATCCTGGCGTAGGTTCCTGCAGAGTCCAGGTGCCGGAGGATGTAGTGTAGGGCCAGGTTTACTGCATCGTCTACAGACCTGTTGGCTCTGTAGGCAAACTGCAGGAGGTCCAGGAGGGGGTCGGTGATGGCTTTGAGGTGTGAAAGCACAAGGCGCTCAAAGGACTTCATAACCACAGAGGTCAGGGTCGACGGGTCTGAAGTCATTAAGTCCTGTGGTCCTTGGCTTCTTGGGGACAGGGATGATGGTTGAGGTCTTGAAACAGGCTGGCACGTGACCAGTGAGGTGTTAAAAATGTCTGTGAACACTGGAGACAGCTGATCAGCACAGTGCTTCAAGCTTGATGGGGAGACAGCATCCGGTCCAGCAGCTTTCCTGGGATTCTGTCTCCTAAAGAGACTGTTGACATCCCTCTCGTGGATGGAGAGAGTCGTCACTGAGGTGGGTAGGGGGTTGGAGGTGGAGACCTTTAAGGAGGGCATTGGTGGGGGGGGCCAGGACCCTGCTGAGGTAAGGGAGGTGGAGGTGATGCACAGTGGCTGTAGCTGTAGGGAGGTGTCGTGGGGGATGGTGTCAGGACTGACCTTTTGTCTTTCAAATCGACAGTAGAACTCGTTCAGGTCGTTGGCTAGGTGTCTGTCATCGAAGGAGTGGGGGGTTTTAGACTTGTAGTTGTTGATCTGCCTAAGTCCTTTCCAGACATTTGCAGAGTCATTAGCTGAGAACTGGTTTTGGAGTTTCTCAGAGTACCGTCGTTTAGCCTCCTTCACCGCCTTGCTAAACTTATACTTTGACTCTTTAAATCTGTCTTTGTCCCCACTCCTGAACGAGTCTTCCTTAGCCAGCCTTAACCTTCTGAGTTTGGCTGTGAACCAGGGTTTGTCATTGTTGTAACTCACCCTGATGCTTGATGGAACACAGCAGTCCTCACAGAAGCTGATGTATGACGTCACAGCCTCTGCGTACTCATCCAGACTGTTGGTAGCAGTCCTGAACACATCCCAGTCAGTAGAATCCAAACACAACTGGAGATCCTCCACAGCCTCACTGGTCCACTTCCTTGATGTCCTCACAGCAGGTTTGCAGAGCTTTAGTTTCTGCCTGTAGGTGGGGATCAGGTGGACCATGACGTGGTCAGAGTGTCCAAGTGCAGCACGGGGGACGGCGTGATAAGCATCCCTGACTGTGGTGTAACAGTGATCCAGAATGTTCTCCTCTCTGGTCGGGCATTTAATATGCTGTCTATATTTAGGGAGTTCGTGAGTGAGGTTCCCTTTATTAAATCACCAAGGACAATAACTAGGGACTCCGGGTTGGTCCGCTCCATGCACAGAATCTGGTCGGCAAGCATGCGCTGCGCGTCCTGCACGTTGGCCTGCGGTGAGATGTAGACACCGATCAGAATGAATGACGCGAACTCACGGGGTGAATAAAAAGGCTTACAGTTTATAATGAAATATTCCAGGTCAGGAGAACAATGCTGCTGGATCACTGTCACGTCGTTGCACCAACTGCTATTGATGTAGAAACCGATTCCTCCACCTTTAGTTTTGCCGGAGAGGACCGAGTCTCTGTTCGCTCTGTAGAGTTGGAAGCCTGCCAGCTGCAGCGCAGAGTCCGGTATTAATCCACAGAGCCACGTCTCCGTGAAGCACAAAACAGCAGATGAAGAAAAGTCCCTGTTTCTAACCAACAGCAGTTGTAGTTCCTCCAGTTTGTTGGGCGGTGAGCGCACGTTAGAGAGGAATATTCCCGGTAATGGTGTGCGTAATCCTTGCTGGCGGAGACGCACAAGCACACCGGCCCGTTTCCCTCTCCTCCGGCGTTTCGCTGCATGAGCAAAGGTGAGCGCACCTTTGACCAGAATGTCCAAAATTTCCAGTGAAGGGAGAAGAAAAGTGGGAAATAAGTCCGATGGTGTTGTTCCCCTGAAGTTCACGAGCTCTTCACTGGTGAATGAGATATGGGTACCATCGCAAGAAACAAAGTTAAAACACAAAACAAAACAAAACAGAGCGCACCAACACACAGTGTCACCATTCTGCGGCGCGATCTTGGTGGATCCGATGGTCTGGATCTGAGGGTCTGGATCTGAGGAACCGGATCTGACGGTCTGGATCCGAGTGTCTGGATCTGAGGGTCTGGATCCGAGTGTCTGGATCTGAGGGTCTGGATCCGAGTGTCTGGATCTGAGGATCTGGATCTGAGAGTCTGGATCGGAGGGTCTGGATCTGAGGGTCTGGATCTGAGGATTTGGATCTGGATCTGGATCTGAGGGTCTTGATCCGATGGTCTGGATCTGAGTGTCTGGATCTGAAGGTCTGGATCTGGATCTGAGGGTCTGGATCCAAGTATCTGGATCTGAGGATCTGGATCTGAGAGTCTGGATCGGAGGGTCTGGATCTGAGGGTCTGGATCTGAGGATCTGGATCTGGATCTGGATATGAGGGTCTTGATCCGATGGTCTGGATCTGAGTGTCTGGATCTGAGGGTCTGGATTTGGATCTGAGGGTCTTGATCCGTTGGTCTGGATCTGAGGATCTGGATCTGAGGGTCTGGATCCGAGGGTCTGGATCTGAGGGTCTGGATCTGAGGGTCTGGATCCGAGGGTCTGGATCTGAGGGTCTGGATCTGAGTGTCTGGATATGAGGGTCTGGATCTGAGGATCTGCATCTGAGGGTCTGGATCTGAGGATCTGGGTCTGAAACCATACTTTCACAGCCTCTATGTATTTGGAGGATTTGACAAACGACTGTACACTGAAGACAGAAGACACTGAACACAAAGCAGATGAGACAATTCAACGGATCTAGCCTGGGTAAACCCCGACGAACTTCCGGCAAATTTGAGATTATGCTCTGCAAGTTCCCGTGCGTTCATGGACATCGGAAAAACATTTTTCCGAGTGAAAACGTCACCATTCAGGTAACTTCCTGTGGGAAAAAGAGGTGGGAAACTGGGGCTGGATTTTGATAACCGAGTTTCCCAGTTGGTGAAGCGTTGTTGACAACTGATGTTTGATGTAGGCCACCTCGGTTCACTGAACATATTTCAATGAAAATAAACCAAGAAACATGCACAGACATAACATGTTTAAATTATTACTAAATAGGCCCATGTATAAAAAAACAACACATTATCCGTGTCTTTTCACGTTGGTTGTCCTGCAGATAACACAAACAAACACCTGGCGATCTGCTGTTTGGATGCTCGCATAAGAAAACAGCAGAAAATCTTCTGTTATTGTGTCCTCCATGTTTTCACCCACCTGATGCTCTCGGCTACGGCCAACCGTTGGTGGCAGTCATGCAACAAGTTGTTATGCCAAACGGCAATATAACAGAAGAAGAAGAACACGCATCCCGACCATGTGAACGTTGCCAGTCGGAAAAACGACGTAACCACGGGGGCGGTCCCAGTTATTCCGAGGGGGCATGAACGCGCCATCAGTCTGGCCAAGAGCCCATTCAAGCCCATTTCCAATTTTTCCAAATCGAGGCACCAATCACAACCGTTGAGACGGGCTTTACACGATGACGCATACATCATCTCCTTCATCGCTCTGATTGGTTGAAGGACTATCCAATTGCGCCCCCGAGGCATTTGAGCGGCGTCCGTTGGTGACGCCACCATTGGAAATGAGCTTGTTGTACCTTGCCCACACCCACTCTCAGTTACAACTGAGGAGGGTCTGGTGTTAACCAGGCTACAAAGGATGGGTTGGGACACAAAATGTGCAATCGTCCCCGCTGCAGACCTGAAACCGGCTGACCCAGATAAACATCTGGACTGGCTGCATGTTCATTGTCATAAACTCAGTCAATCGGAAAAAAAGCATAAATAAATGAATACAAATTGTACGTTTGTTTTCCGAACTTCTTTAACATTTAGTCAACTGAACATTGTGTTTTAGCCTGTGGTAAACACAGACTTTTACCGAACTGTAAAAGACATGCAGGATTGATTTATTTTGTACGCCGTCCTCATTCCAAAAGTGTCTGCTGAGCAGAATATTGAGATGAATAAAACACAGAGGAAACCAGCAGGAGAGACAGACAAACTGACAGACAGACAGACAGACAGACAGACAGAGAGACAGACAGACAGACAGACAGACACAGAAACAGACACAGACACAGACAGACAGACATACAGGCAGAGACACAGACAGACAGACAGACAGACAAAGACAGAGGCAGAGACAGACAGACAGACAGACACAGACACAGACACAAACACAGACAAACAGACACAGACAGACAGACATACAGACAGACAGACACAGACACAGACAGACAGACACAGACAGACTGACAGACAGACAGACAGACAGAGACACAGACAGACAGACAGACAGAGACAGAGAGACAGACAGACAGGCAGAGACACAGACAGACAGACAGACAGACAGACAGACAGACAGACAAAGACAGAGAGACAGACAGACAGGCAGAGACACAGACAGACAGACAGACAGACAGACAGACAAAGACAGAGACAGACAGACAGACAGACAGACAGCTTGGTTTGAGACAGACTCTGACTGGTTAAGAATGAAGGAAGTTTGGACAGACATTCTAGAGGTGTGTGGGACAAAGAAGGATTTGCCGTAAAGATAAATTGATTGCTCTTTCAAATAAAACTCATTTGAAAAAATGTAGAAGGAATTTGAAAGGGGACGACATCTGGTTCTTCGCTTGGATACTGTGGGAAGAAAAGGATGAGATGGAAAATCTCCTGATCATTTCTAACATCTAGAGGAACCCAAAAGGAGCAATACGGAGTAATGTGGGTGGCTGTGTTAGGATAGATGAGCTGTAAGGAAGATGATGGAAGAAAAGAAACTATACTACACACTGAAATGAACACATACATACACAAAGCCGATCTCTGCAGATGTGAGCAGCTGAAGACGGGACGGACCTTACTCACCGATCAACCACAGTGGAAATCAATGAAAGCATTTCAATTAGCCATTACCCCAAAGATCCTTGACTGCCTTCACCTTTAATGAAACTGTGATGCACCTCTTCAAATAACTCACTTTAACTGAGAACATACACACACACACACACGCCGCCTTTTTCAGCTCATAATCCCTAAGGCAAATTCTGATTTGTGCTCCACCCCCAAGAAAAACTTCCAATCTGGAATCAGCAAATACAGTATGCGTGGCGAGTGGCCCTTCTTTATTTCCTCGCATGCTTTCGGCGGCCCTGAAGTAAAAAAAAAAAAACACAACAGCACCTCTTTTCTCCCTTCCTCGCTGAATTATTTCTCTCCATTATGTGTATATTCTTTGTTTGAAGGACACTGGGTGTCGGCCAACAGCTTCTGCCGGGCCGGGCCTGGGCCCAGCTCATTTAATTGAAGCTGTGAAAGAATTCTCTTTTGGCACGGCAGCTTGAGCAGAAAGGCCGGTGAAACCTGCTTAAAAAAAAAAAAAGAATTAGGTGAAAGGCGTAACGTTGAGTGTGACACAGCAGCTTGTGGAGGAATTAGTGAAGGCCAAACCAGTGGTTAATGGAGTGGTCAAGAGGCTAAAACCAATTTCACAACAAGAGCTGTGGAACACATGTGAACACTGTGGTCCCGTAGCTGCCAGGAAATATTTTAAATGTTTTGAGCGCACGTCGTTGTCTCATTCGTCTTTAACTGAAGCTAACCGTCATAGATGCACACAATTAGCCCTCAACAGCTCACGACCATGACTCACCAGTCCCTCCAGAAAAACGCGATTATGCGATCGCATATTTCAATGCATAATCAGCTAAAGTCCGCATATCTTTTCAAATACGCTGCACTTTCGCCACATAAATTGCAGATTTTGCGCAAATTATGCGGGGCTTGCATGATTTTATAATCCCCGCATTTCCGTTGCAAAAAAAGTCCCATATATCTTAGCAGAAAGTTGAAAAATGTTGCGTTTACTTCACACGATAGTAGCCATTTTCCGCTGTTGCCATGGGAACGTTACTGAAGTGACGTAATCATGCGACGTGAACACCATCGAAAAGCAGGGTGTTGGGGGGGGGGAATCACTTTTTTGTTCTCTTTTTCATCAAACCGCAGTTTTTGCAAGTTCCCGCCATTTCATTGCATAAAATTGCATAAACATCCCGCATATTCCATCGCATTTTTTAAGAAAACGTGTCGCATAATCAAGGATTTTTGCCCGCAACAATCACAAAAAAAACTCTGCATTTTTCTGGAAGGACTGACTCAATGTCATCATTAGAATGATACAGGGCTCTCTGCATCAGGTGCAGTTTTCAGAAAATGTGATTTGTTGAACACTTAATGCCAATGGTGTAACTTTTAAGTACATGCTTACCGCCAGCACTACATTTAAAGTTGCATCCTTCAATGTAATATGAAGGATCATTACGTGACTCTGCGATCCCCCCACCCTCAGCTCTGCAGAACCTTTCAGCCTTTTATTTTCCAAGCCTCCGTGTGCTCTCATCAACCTGCAGCAGATGTTTTCCAGCCAAACAGAGATAAAGCCTCTGTACACTACCAGCTCAGAGCTGGGGAACAGTGGGAGCATTTAGCAGCTAAAGACCAACACTAAAGTGAAACATCAGGACTCCCAATGAACCGACATGTTGCTGCGCGTCTGCCCGATGTGTCGGCCATATTGTAAGGGGATCAAATATCAGTGGTTGCCTCCGTTGGCCCAAAGTGGTCAAACAATCGACTGTAGTAATGCAGCTTTAATGCAGTACAGCTTTGAGGATCTTGTACTTGGGTATCGCATTTTACCCTGTTTTGTACTTCTATACTATTAACTTATACTCATACTCATACTAACATATGATTAGCCTATGAAACACCACAAAATATAGTTTTTAGTATGTCAAATTGTCATTAGTGCCTGACCCAAGACAGACAGGATACATATGGGAGGGGAACGTGTCATCTCCACCACTTCAGTGACCCTTAGGTGTAATAATTCAATTACATAATATTTAGGAACATAATATGACATAGTCCACTTTACTTTAATAAATACTTAAAGGTCCCATGGCAGTGGCAGTTGGTCAAGGCCACGCCCCCACCCTCCACCTTGCCCCCCCTTCCTCTCCTCCTCAATAGCTACAGACACAGAAATGGCACATCCTAAGGAAATCTCATTGTGCGACTAGCTCTAGTGGCTGTAATTCTGCACCAAGGCTGAATTTCGGGACCACTAAGGTTTATATAAAAGAGACTTCAGATACAGTATTAGGGGACCACTAAGGTCTATATAAAAGAGACTTCAGATACAGTATTAGGGGACCACTAAGGTCTATATAAAAGAGACTTCAGATACAGTATTAGGGGAACACTAAGGTCTATATAAAAGAGACTTCAGATACAGTATTAGGGGACCACTAAGGTCTATATAAAAGAGACTTCAGATACAGTATTAGGGGACCACTAAGGTCTATATAAAAGAGACTTCAGAAACAGTATTAGGGGACCACTAAGGTCTATATAAAAGAGACTTCAGATACAGTATTAGGGGACCACTAAGGTCCATATAAAAGAGACTTCAGAAACAGTATTAGGGGACCACTAAGGTCCATATAAAAGCATCCAAAAAGCAGCATGTCATGGGACCTTTAAGCATATTTTGACTTTAATTGAGTATTTTTACACAGTGTTGCTGGTCCTAAAGAATCTGATTCCCCCACCACTGCCTCAGATGTTGTCTATCTTTACTCCAATCTAAAGAAATGGGGTTTTATTGTTATAGAATGACTCCAACAGATGAATTCTGTTATTTTAGATGACTTTATTTACTGTTGATCATAACACGACATCATGTTAAACTGAAGTGATATCCCATATCACTGTGACATGGTTTCACTTTTCAGACACAGCGGGCTGCTTCAAGGTGGATTAAGGCGTGCCGCTGCGAAACCAGAGTTATTCTCAGCTCCATCACAGCCCTGTCCTCGATACCAAAGCGCTTTATAAATAGGCAACCAAATGGAGCACTGGTTACATGTGAGGCCTGTCGTGTGTTGTGCAGTCCCACTGAGGTCTGCTAAAGATGAGCTCACACATCATTTCGGTTTTCAGTTTCCCATGTTCCCTGGGACATCATGGCTCAAGAACTCATTAAACATACTTCATTCACTTGAAAGCTAACGTTCCTGTTTGTGTCTTACTCTCTGCAGGTGGAGTCATGGTGTGTCATCAGCCTCATGTGAGTGAGCAGAGGAGAAAGCTGCCCTCCAGTGGAGATGCCGTGCACTGCACCCCAATACTGCTCTCCGGCCCCTTTTAGCCTCTCTGTCCAGTCAGCGGGTTTCTGGTTGGGAACACTGCGGTCAGTGGTAGACATCAGGTGAGTATTCTCTGTCCACTACTGCAGATCGATGCTCTCTATCTCTGGCTTGTTTCTGTCCCTGAGTCGGTGGCGACGATGCCTCTGCGATGGACCCCACCAGTGTGGGAGTGTGTGTGCGGGTGGCGAGGGTCAGCTGGTGTTGTGAATCAGGCCGCTGAAGTGGTGACACGGCTTCTTCACAACACCAGGGCTCCTCCCCACCACTTCCTGCTGTCTGCGGGACACGCGTACACTCCTCAGATACTGCACATCCAGAGCCGGCCCGACGCATAAGCGAAGTAAGCGGCTGCTTAGGGCCCCGTGGCTACCAGAGGGCCCCCAAGAGCGCTTGAAATGTCTCACAATTGAGCTTATAACAGATTTAAAGATTAATTGCTGCTAATTGGTCCCACATTTGTCTTTAAATGCTTATTTGCACATTATGAGTGCTTAAACTAATATTTACAATACACACGTTGGTTTAAGTGCCAAGTACAGTGGCAAAACATTACAATGTGGAAAGTCCCCAAACCAAATCCTGCTTAGGGCCCCCAAAAGTTTTGGGCCGGCCCTGTGCACATCAGAGTGAGGCCAATAGAGAGCCGAAGTCACGCCCCTTCCGGTGGACCTCATAGGACCTTAACTCAGAAAAAATATGAACGGTAGTGAACGGGGAGAGGCAAATTATTTGTTGATCCCGTTTGAATTGAGCCATGGATTACAAATATGATGTTCGTCAAATTTAAAGATAATTTTTCAACCGGAAAAAGTCTCAGTTAGCCGTAGGTTTGTCATATGACCACTTAATTTTGTGTGAAACCGCTCAGTGGACTACATCTCCCGTCTCACACAATCTACCTCACCTAGCTTGATGCTCGGCTTGCTAGCTAGCTAGCTAGCTTAGCTCTGTTCCACAACACATGTAATGTTATCGTAACTGCTGGGTTTTATCCAGTCAAGTGTTTTCAGCAGATAAGCAAAAGAACAAGCGAGATCCTCTGCTGATTAGAATAACGTTACACCCCCGGTACGATACACACAGACATCGTAGCTTCAGAGAGACGTCATCCATGAAGTGTGTAGTCTTTCTAGGCTAATGACGTATTTTCACAGTCTTATACTTCAACAGTTTAACAATAAACTGAGACTTTCTTCGGTTAAAAAATAATGTTTTAAATTGACGAACATCATATTTGTAATCCATGGCTCAATTCAAACGGGATCAAAAAATATTTTTTATCTCTCCATTGACTCTCGTTCGGATTTTTTTTGAAAGATAGGTCCCATTGGCCGGAAGTAGAAGGACTTCGGCTCTATGTGTCCATTCAAGAGAAATACAGGTGGAGACGAGCCCTGTAATGATCTGCAACTGCTATCTGCAAAGTGTTGTGACTGTATGAAGTGGATACTGTATCTTCGTATTATTACCAGTGTGTCCACAGAATGTGCCAGCATTTCATTGCAAAAATATGTAATTTCATCATAAGCTTTTTTTCTTTTTTGGAATGGTGCGACGCAACGTCACAGATGCTCGAGGTATTTTCACCTGCCGTTCTCGCAGTAAAATAGGTGTCAGCATCTCGGCGTATGATGGATAAGACAATAGAAACCTGTGCTGCATGTCATACCCCTCTCTCTCTCTCTCTCTCTCTCTCTCTCTCTCTCTCTCTCTCTCTCTCTCGAATCCTACATTTGAGACTAAATGACTTGTACACAGTAGAGCAGCTGCCTTTGGCTGAATAGGACTCTGACATCAGATAATGGCTGGATTCGGTCCAGACAGTACAGCGAAGTCTGTCCATCTAGATCTGCAGTCTTGGCTCTGAAATGAGTTCTTATAAGAGTGTTCAGTAAATGTTTGAGTGGTAAATAAACACCTCGTGACTGAAGGAACAATATCACTGTCTTTGTCTCATTATTACTGTAACACTCATCAAGGGACATTTGGACACTTTCTGACCTAATAAAAAGAACACAAATGTTGCATTGTGGGCCTGTACAGCTTTTATTACATCACACACACTTACAGTACAGACATACATAGAGATAGATAGATAGATAGATAGATAGATAGATAGATAGATAGATAGATAGATAGATAGATAGATAGATAGATAGATAGATAGATAGATAGATAGATAGATTTTACAGATGCAGATAAATTCAAGCTTAGCAGCACACAGAACAGTGGATGGAAGGAAGGTGAAGTCACAGTGAAAATGTGAAGCAGGCTTGTGTCAGCAGAGCCCCATCACACGCTGGTCTTCTTCAGCTGGGACACTTCATACAGAAAGGAGACAAATAACTTGGTTCCCTCGATATAGTTGTACCTGGGCGGGGAAAGTTAAAGCAAGGAAAGGGTTAAAAAGATGTTGGACTGGACGTTTCTGCACACTCACGGTAACAAAAGCATACATGGGCCAACATAAAGCTTAATTTACATCACTTTCTACAGACATGCACCATTGTTACATGAAATCTAATTAAAAATCTAATTACATGAACTTTCAAGAAAAAATCCTGACATTTTCTGCTGTACTGATGAGGACCAAATGGAGCGATTGTTTAGATTTAATACATATAAGTTGGCGACGTTTGTCTCCAAAGCATGGCAAAGAAGACAAGAAGGTGTATTTGTTTCATTTATGTTGCTATTCTTGGTATCTGGTCCTTTGTTATAAATAATGGTGTCGTGTAAGCCCGTTTGGGCTGAACATACTTTTTCTGTGTGTGCATGACACAATAATAAAATTATTCATTCATTCATTCATTCTTCAAAGTCCCAAACATGAAAGATCTAGTCCCTGTTCCGCCAGCCAGTAAGACTTCTACCACACTTTAAAGGTCTCACAGCATCCAGCGGGTGAACCCTGTCAGCCATCTCAGAAGCTGATGTCACTTTCTCGTCTTGGGTTAGTGGCATTGTTCATTATTTTTTTTTCCTGTTCCACATTGATCCTACATCCTGTCCCCATGCACATTCTTTATATCCTGAACTTTTGCACATCCTTCTACATGTTTTTACATTCTGCACTTACCCAATTAATGCCCAATAGTTATACGTACAGTATGTATTCTGTATTCATTGTTTTGTTTATTTTACAGTCCCTCCAGAAAAATGCGATTATGCGATCGCATAATTCAATGCATAATCAGCCAAAGTCCGCATATTTATGCGGTGGCCGCATTTTTCCAAATACGCCGCACTTTCGCCACATGGCCAATAGACTGCAGATTTCCACGCAAAATATGCGCTGCTTGCATGATTTCGTTTTGATTTTCGTTGCAAAAAAGTCACATATATCTAAGCAGAAAGTTGAAAAATGTGCGTCGACTTCACACAAGAGCAGCCATTTTCCCCTGTTGCCATGGGAACGTTATGAAGTGACATAATTACGCGATGTGAACATCATCAAAAAGCAGGATGTTGGGGGAATCACTTTTTTTTCTCTTTTTCATCAAACCGCAGTTTTTGCAAGTTCCTGCAATTTCATCGCATAAATATCCCGCATATTCCATCGCATTTTTTAAGAAAACGTGTCTGATGAAATGCTCCTCTGCTGTGTTCATCTTCACACCGAACAGACTCAGTAGAAAAGATGAACTAACAACGTTTTTTTATTTATAACTTCCTGTTCCAGTCAGCTTTTTCCTTTTCGAGCAGCCCATACATGGAATACCATACCCACAGAACTGAGGAACATCACATCTATCAAATCCTTCTCCAAATCCATAAAACATTGGTTATTGACTAATCAAATATGCCGCCATAATCCAGAATAAAGGTGTTTGTCTTTATCGCTACAGTAGTGTCTCTGGGTGTGCTTGTGTGTTGTTGATGCGTTCTAATGTGTGTCTATGCACTTTTGCCTTGCTGTGTATGATACATGTGTTATGTTTTTCCTCATCAACCTGCCAGTTGTCATAATCTGGAATAGTGGTGCATCATTTTACTTGCCTATGCCTATGTCTTTCTTGTTATATGCGTATATATATGTTATATTTGTTGTACTGTTGTAGCGTAAGCCATTAACCTGCCAGGGACTGCAGATGAAAATTAACCTGTATTGCTAAACCTGGCACATTTACACGTTGCACTCTATACTCATGTTGATTAATGTGCATTGTCCCTTTTAAATAAAGAAAAAATCTTTTATAAAAATGTAAATGAAATAGAAACCCAGTGGAGTCAAACCTGCTAATTTTCTCATTCTGGGAGTGCATCCCGTCATCGAAGCCTCCGATGGGCATCATGATGATGCTTTTCCTCGTCACATCCTGGAAGGTTCTGGCAATGGGGATGGTCCCGCCCTCGCGGATCAGGTCAGGATCCGTTTTAAAAACTGGGGAAGGTACAGTGCAACGGACATAAGCTCTCGGGTATCTAGCACAGTATGAAACAGCTGAGGAGCAAGATGTCCTGAAGCAGTAAACAGAGAGGCATATTATCCAACAATCTAACATGGGGTAAAAGATCAGTAGTCTATATCCATGACGTTCCACTTCTGGGTCGTCGTGTTTGCGTTGTAATTCTAAACTCCGGTGGATTTGTCAGGACTATGGTTAACTGCTCCTCAGATCTCTGCAGGGTAAATCCAGACAGCTAGCTAGACTATCTGTCCAATCAGAGTTTTCTGTCGCACGACTAAAACAACTTTTGAACGTACACACGTTCCACCAAAACAAGTTCCTTCCCGAGGCTATTTTGCAGAGGCTTTTTTCGGTGCTTACCTTCGCCCAAGACAATTATGATTGGTTTAAAGAAATGCCAACAAACCAGAGCACGTTTTTCTCCCATCCCGGGAATGCTGTGTGGACTAGCCAGACTCTCCTCCGCAGCGCTGTGGAGGAAGGTCTGGCTATGTAAGACTAAAAGATCCGTGATGCAGCTTCATGCAGAGACCGTCCAGCCCAAAGACAAGCTAAGATACGATCAGTGTTTCAGTAACAACACCTGCACATGTACTTGTACTGTACTTGTGTTTAAGCAGGAAGAGAAACAAGCCTGTGTTAAATGCACTGAACATTGGAAGGTAGATGCCCAGATGATAATACAGTAATTATGGATGGCATAAAAGCAATTTTTCTGATTTGGTTTTATACATTCATAAATGTCTGCAGCAGGGGAATGGCCCTTCAACTGAACCATGTGGAACACCATGTTTGATATCTTTCAGACTTTCATCTCTATTTTGAGCCCCCCTTAGCTTCTGCCTCTGCCCCCCTCAAGGCGCTGACACACCAACCCGATTACCGGCCGTCGGACAGTCTGGCGAGGTCTGTGACTCTAGTCTGTTTGGCGTGTTCTGTGCCGTCGTCAGTCGGAGGAGCCGCCAGTTTGAGCCGATTTGACTCGTTGAATCGGCCAGTTGGCTGACGAACATCTTTTAAACTGACCTCTGTCGATCTGAAATGAAGACAGATTCAGCCATTGCGTGGTCTATTTCTCGCTTAAAATGTTTTCAGAAACACGTTTTGATGAACCTTTTATTTTCGTAAAATACGAGATCGTGTTCCGAACAAAATTTGGGAGAAGCCAGACCCAAGTGACGCGTTCGTCCAATCAGCTGCCGGTTTTCATTTTTTGGGGCGACAATACAGATTGCTGCCGCCTGCTGTAATGGAGACGTATTAATTCTCGCGCACGAGCAGAACGTACGCTCAAGTTGGCGTCGCTTCGGTATGTTCCGAGGCACTTTTTTGACCAACTCGGGGGAGACTGATCAGTCCGACTGCCTTTTCTGCCGACGGTCGGTCGTCGGCTTGGCGCGCCAGAGCCTTTAGTCTACTTCTCTCATTTATACTGCACATGTGGGATTATGAGTACATTCACTCATTCACAACTTTTTTGCCCATTCCTACTAATTTCAGAGAGAAAGTGATACTGAAGGTGTTGAATGCGTAGTGTACCTCTGTTCACAGCAGCCTTCCCGGCCTCGTAGAGAGGATGCTGAGGGTCGGCCAGCCAAGGCTTGGCCCCGATCACCATCGTGACTTTCAGCTTATTGGGACTCTTCCGCTTGGCAAACACTGAGTGAAGGTAGTCCGTTACCTACGGCATCAAAGCAACCAGATTAGAGGAGAGGCACTTGATGAGAGGAAAGACCTGATTCAGAGGCTCCACATCCTGTTTACCTGTTTCTTGACCATAGCAGGGTCCATGTTGGGAACTTGTCGAATGGAGAACTTGGCAGTAACCTTAGCAGGGATGACCGTCTTTGTGCCAGGGTCTGAGAAGGCCCCCTCGATGCCATGGATGGAGACAGTGGGGTAGCGCCACATGTGGGCCAACAGGTCCACCTGCAGGAAACACACAGTGTCACTAATCTTGTTGTGTCCACGTTGTCTTGAAGTAGATTATGCTCTTACCTTATTGTTGTACATGAGCTGGTTGACACCGGTCTTGTTCTTGTGGTTTTCGATGTCAAATTGGATGTCCTGATACATTTTCCATTCATCATCAGAGAGAGGAGCCACAGCTTCCCTGATCCCGGGAATCAGGATCGTACCGCTGGGGCTGATCAGCGTGTCTAAGACCACAAGTTACACCAAACCAGCAACACATTATACGTCTCTTGCAAAAGCAAAAACAATCTTGCAAAACTCTGCAAACAAGTGAAGCAATATTAATCATACACAATGTCACAGACCTGAAGTGCCTGAAACAGAATAATGCAGAGAGGAGTGAATACATGAACTCTAAGCTTCCGGTCTCCGTCTCAGTTAGTTTGTGGTCATTTCATTAAATGCACAGTTTTCTTGGAAATATGCTCTGTTTACTAAAACAGTGGTGCATGTTCCTAAACAGATGTGTTCATCTTATAAAGAGCTAACTGTCCCACAGTGAATCAGGGCTAAGTGCTAAAAGAGTGCTTGTAGGTGTTAAATCTTTCGATAGCTTCAATAATACGTTGGTGGATTGGCTGCCAATATATATCAGACATTCACACAGCCCATTAAAATGCTTCATGAGCTTCATTTAACTATGTGTATAACACCTGATGATCATAAAAACCATCAGTGAGACTTACACTGTACTGTGTTCTGACACACGCACACGCACGCACACACACACGCACACACACACACACACACACACCGTCCTGGTGACATTACTCACTACAACTCCACATGTGGATTCATCCGCCGCCAAAAATAGTCCTCAACAAAGTCTCTATTTCCTCCTGATTGTTTAATCAAAAACTAGAGTGAGCAGCTGTTTAAGGAAATTACTTTTAAATTGAAACTATTGGTGACCTGTTTTGAAGATGTAGCTCCTCAGTAAGAACCAATGGGCTTGGAGCTGAGAGCCACAGACAAGGAAGTCACAAAGTATTAAGAGGTGACTGACTCATTGTTGGTTTTGGTCTTTTTGAAATACATAACATAATCCTAGCCTTATCCTTAGTTATACTAGTTTATGCTGCCATTCTGCTCAGGTCTCACTTTAGAAAGATATGTGAAAAACCTTCAATAAAGGTTAACAGTCACACTCAAAATGTGCCCTGCAGGTACCTGGCGTGGTGCTGAGGCCCTACTGATCTCAGGTCCAGTGTCTTATCTTCCTGTGAGGAGGTGAGTGAGTGAGTGAGTGAGTGAGTGAGTGAGTGAGTGAGTGAGTGAGTGAGTGAGTGAGTGAGTGAGTGAGTGAGTGATGTGTACTACCTAAAAAATACACTCACCCAGAATGCCAATGAGGTCAGTCATTGGTTCAATCACTGAGCCTCCATAAACACCAGAATGTAAGTCCTGTTTAGGTCCTTCAACCTAAAAAAAAAACACACCACGGAAGAGCTGAGTGACTGAAGGATTACCGGCAATTTATCTGAAGCTGAGTGTTTCAGTTTGGATGTGTGTTTCTGCGTGCATACACAACCTCAGCGAAGAAGTAGCAGTTGCCTCTGGTGCCGTAGGTGAGGGCGGGCCGCCGGCTCAGCCAGCCGCAGTCTGAGATGATGATGTAATCCACGTCGGAGAAGAAGGTGTCTCTCTGGGCCACGATCATGGCGTCCAGGCCGTTAGAGCCCGTCTCCTCCATGCCCTCGATGACAAACTTCACATTGACTGGCAGCTCCTGGTGGACAGACAGGGGAACAGCGCTACTGCGTCAGATCAGTGGGGCTCTCATCTGAAAAAAATGCTGGTTTTGGATGACAAGCCTTTCTGAAATTTGTAATGGGGTTACAACAGGCTTTGTGGAACTAATATCAGGAGCCATAACACACTTCCTTTCCCCTTAATTCAGTCCTTCCAGAAAAAAGTTTTTTTGTGATTGTTGCGGGCAAAAAGCCTTGATTATGCGGCACGTTTTCTTAAAAATGCAATGCAATATGCAGGGTATTTATGCAATTTTATGCGATGAAATGGCGGGAACTTGCAAAAATTGTGGTTCGATGAAAAAGAGAAAAAAAAGTGATTCCCCCAACACCCTGCTTTTCGATGATGTTCACGTCGCGTAATTATGTCACTTCATAACGTTCCCATGGCAACAGTGGAAAATGGCTGCTCTTGTGTGAAGTAAACATTGACATAGCTATATATAATGGACCAATAGACCCCGTTGCTCTGGACGGAGACCAGTGAAGGCTATTAGAAGCACTTTTCCGGTGATATCTTCCTTTACTTACAGAGACGGAGAGCGTAGGTATATGTAAGGAGATAACATAAGCACAGGCTAATTATTGCTAACTAACATGCTAGTTAAGATTAGTAATTAAACCTAAACAGCTCATGTAAGTCGAAACTGCCTGCAAGCTTCTCCTGTACTATACGGTAATTCCTCTACTGTGCGACAGTAAGTCATTTGGTTATGACACAATCGTTAGCGTATTTTTACAAAAATGTCTGCTATGGAGCCATAGCGTGAGGTACAAGGTAATGGAGCCTTTTATACATTGTCGTGTTTCTTTAGAATTAAACAATGGACAAATAGAGTCTTTAAACGCTTCAGATGTAAAGTTATTCGCAGTCAAGTGACGTAAAAAAAAAATGGCGGTCAGTGGAATGCTAACAGGAGGTGATACCTTTTTAGCAACAAAATGGCGCCATCGGAGGTTCGAGTTCTGAAGTGAAGCTTACCCCCTTGGAAGTAAACGCAAACATTTTCAACTTTCTGCTAAGATATATGTGACTCTTTTGCAACAAAAATGCGGGGATTATGAAATCATGCAAGCACCGCATATTTTGCGCGGAAATTGGCAATTTATGCAGCTAAAGTGCAGCGTATTTGAAAAAAATATGCAGACTTTGGCTGATTATGCATTGAATTATGCAATCGCATAATCGCGTTTTTCTGGAGGGACTGCTTAATGCACCCATTAGGTGGGCCTGCACGATTCGGGAAAAATAAATAAAAAAAAATAACGATTTTTTAGCTTAGAATTGATATCACGATTCTCTGCCACGATTTTTTTTTCTCACAAAGTGTAATGTTCATTGCACACATGAACCATGACAAAAGAAAACAAATTGGCAGTACCAAATATATATATATTTTTTTTGCCACCTATAGCATATTGTGCATCACCACAAGCCTGTAAACACAGAGGCTTCAATGAATAAAGAAAATAAAGTACATACTGGCTATTTAAGTACAGTAGGCTACCAAAAATAGTGACATAAAACACATTGAACTCAATATGGCCCTGATACTGGCTCTATCTGAACTCCTTCAACATGTCTTTACATAATTAAAACATGTTAATGTCAATGTCAAATGCTTTCAATAAATTATTTGAAGGAGAAAAAAAAAAAGAAGAAAAAAAAAATAGTGAAATTGCGAACAGGGGTGTATCGAGCTCGATTTATTGTGCAGGCCTACGATCAGGCCTGTTTGTGTGCACATTCGGCTGCGTGCTTTGTTTCCCAAGATAAAGCGGCAGAGAGGATGGCGGGGACAGACTGCTACAGTGACTTAGCCAGCAGTGACTTTGCACAAACAGCAGTGACTTAGCAAAAACAGCAGTGACTTAGTCAGTCTGGCTGAAGCTGGGCTCTTGGCTCTCACTCTCTCTCTCTCTAAGGGTGCAGTTATGTGTCGAGTGTTTCACTCAGTCTGCTGAAATAAATAGGAGTCATCTTTTAGATCTGTTTTGCCTGCACGCTCTGTTTCCCTCTTTGAATTTAAAGGTCCCATTACATGGTGCTCTTTGGATGCTTTTATATGGGCCTTAGTGGTCCCCTAATACTGTATCTGAAGTCTCATTCCCCAAATTCGGCATTGGTGCACAATTACAGCCACTAGAGCCAGTCCCACAATGAGCTTTCCTTAGGATGTACCATTTCTGTGTCTGTAGGTATTGAGGAGGAGAGAGGTGGGGGGCAAGGTGGAGGGTGGGGGTGTGGCCTTGACCAACTGCCACTTTGCTCGTTTGAAAGCCATGATGTCTCTCTCTCATGGGTGGGCCAAATTCTCTGGGCTGGCAAAGCAGAGAAAGGGGAGGTAACCTTTCCACTTATGACCTCATAAAGGGAAGATTCCAAATTGGCCCATCTGAGCTTTCATTTTCTCAAAGGCAGAGCAGGATACCCAGGGCTCGGCTTACACCTATCGCCATTTCTAGCCACTGGGGGACCATAGGCAGGCTGGGGGGAACACATATTAATGTTAAAAAACTACATAAAGTGAAATTTTCATGCCATGGGACACCTTTAATTTAATTATTTAATTATTTTAATGGCAAAGATGAGTTGCAAATTAGTGCTCTAATCTCTCCTTTGGTCTGAGGTCTCGGTGCCTCTGCAGCCCGCTTACACATTTTTGTGACTTTTTGTGGCATGCATAAACAGCTCAAATGAACGTTTCTCACCATGTTAAGGGCCTGGTACGCCTCCACAGCATGGATCCACGCTAAAACTGGAGCCTTGTTGTCTGACGCTCCTCTTCCATACAGGTTACCTACAGGCACAAGAGTCATTCTGTGAGTGTGTGTGTGTGTGTGTGTGTGTGCGTGCGTGCGTGCGTGCGTGCGTGCGTGCGTGCGTGCGTGCGTGCGTGTGTGTGTGTGAGATGGGGGGCACTGGAGATTAGATGGGATGTTTCAGACCTGTGTAATGTGAAGTACTTTCTGTTTAGTTATGGATGTGAAACGCTGTTTGCGTTAAGATACGCAACACAAGTGTGTGTGTGTGTGTGTGTGTGTGTGTGTGTGTGTGTGTGTGTGTGTTGTGTGTGTGTGTGTGTGTGCGCGTGTGCGTGCTTGTGTGTGTGTGTGTGTGCGTGTGTGTGTGTGTTCATACTTTAGAACAAAGCTGCTGTGAAACAACCTAAAAATAAAGTTTTATTCCTCTGATTCACTGCTTTGCTCTTGTTCATTCACTCTTCAACCTCTCCGGATCGCTCAACCATCACTGCACTCTCTCTCTCTCTCTCTCTCTCTCTCTCTCTCTCTCTCTCTCTCTCTCTCTCTCTCTCCCCTCTACATGTCTTTTTTGACTGCACCTGGAGCGGCTGTGGCACTCGTCTACCTATCAGATGGTCCGTGGTCCGATCCCTGGCCCCAGCAGTCTACATGTCAAAGTTTCCTTGGGCCTTGAACTCTGAATTGCTCTTAATGCTGCGCCATCAGAGTGTGAACGTGTGTGAACGTTTATCCGATGAGCAGGTGGCACCTTGTATGGCAGCCTCGGCCACACTGTATGAATGTGCGTGAATGGTAAATGGTCCTGTACTATGTTAAAGTGCTTTAAGTAGCATAGCTAAGTTAAGACTAGAAATGTGCTATAGAAACGCAGACCATTTACATTTACCAATCCATCAGATGGAAATGTTGAAGCTGTTTTGAGCATCATTTTTTAAATGTTAAATTCCGCCTGACATGTTTGGTATCTTTGGAAACTGTGAAAAGCCACAAAGAATTTAAAATGGGCGTTCTGTGGGTCGGAGCATTAAAGGCTCTTACCGTTGATGTCGGTCAGGTTGTAGGGATCTGTTGCCCAGCCGTCCTCTAGCTTCGCTGGCTGGACGTCCACGTGACCGTAGACACACACTGTGAGTTTGTTTGAGTCATTGCCAAACTGAGCCGTCACCACTTTAGGCAACGCTAACATCTGGCCGTCCGGAAGCTGCAGACATCAAAGCAGAGTTAACGTCAGCATGGATTGCTTGGCCGGTCAAAAAGATCTACAAGAAATCCTCCATCCCCTCTGCAATAGCCATACTGAACAGCACAGAATGAACACCACAGTCAGCTGATAGCTCAATACCCCATGTCTTGCTTTTATATGTCTGTGTGAATGTCTCTTTGTGACTGGAGCCTTGTCAAAGAACATTTCCTGTAACCCTTGTGTAACAGACAATGTTTACAAGTATTATCTTATCTTATCTGCAGTGTCCCTCCAGCATGTGCCCATACTTTGCTTTCATGTGCTGCAACAGCAAAGTACACCCACTGCGCAATCTCAATCTCTCAAATAGCCACAGTGTGTAGCATTATATTAAGAAATATGTATTATATTATTATAATCATTATAAGAAATATGGAGCATGTGAACAATGTTTGCATTGCATAGAACTTTACGGGACGGGAAAGTTTGTTCCAGGTAGGAGAAACAGAGTTATTGTTTGAAAAAAACTTTAGATTTGACTGTAAAACTTTTAAAAATATAAATAAATGTTATTAAAGTGACCATGGCATGAGCGGGTCCTTCTGATGCTCTCCTAATCTTAATGCCCTTCTGAGTGTCCATACATTACTGATAATGGACACCTCGCCGGGCATTAACCCTTACATATCTGCCTGTTCTGAGCCTGTTTTTAGGACCTTGGATTCTGCCGGCCCCACTTGACCCTGCCTGACCTGTTCCAGTCCACTAAACTTTTCCTCACAAACAGCCTCTGTCCCCCCTCTCTGATGACAACCCAAACCAGAACCAGAATATTTACTAACCAGGTAGGATGGTGATTACTTATATAATATATCAGTATTGCAGCTATTATCATAGAGAAAAAAAAAAAAGCCAGGAGAGAAAGCTCTGTCACTGACTTCTTGTTCTCCGATGTCCACCAGCTCCACAGTCCCTCCCATCAGCCTCAGCTTCTGAGCCGTCATGTCCATCATGCGGTGCAGCTCGGCTCTCTTTAAGACGTTGCTGGAGTCGCTTTCGATCGCAACCCAGTCCCTTAGAGCCTGAAACACACACCGACACAAGACTCAAAACACAATCCTTCTGCCATCATGTCAAATACACCACAATTACTTCACTACTAGACTAAAATGTTCTCTTTCATTTGAAACCAAGGAATCTGAGAACCGTTACTAAGTGGTTTGGATTTTTAAACTGATCTCTAAAAGCCATTATCACTGTGCAAGGTTTTAACGGGATTTTGAAAACTTTGTAGGCACCAAGTGACTTGTAACTTTGCCGCGCGGTTGCCGCGTTTATTCAAGTTTAACTTAGTTTTAAACACGTAGTCAACGTTGTGGACCAGGAGGACTAGTTACATTTAGGAGTTTGCTCAGTAGGACATACAATCTCTGTGGTGGTGTTAATTTGACATCTCTAATGCTTGGACTCTGAAAAGCATTGCCAAAAGAAGAGGAAGAAAGATATTGTACCTCCACATATTCTTCTTGATGGCTGTCAATGTACTGTGCAAGCTCCGTGTACTGGAAGGCATGGGCAGTAGAGATGAGCAGCAGGATGGAGGACAGAACTGGAACATTCATCTGTTGGGAGAGTCAGAAACTGAATTAATGGTCCTGAAGATGGCTGTGTGAGTGCTCATCACTTCATCAGAGTAAGATCATCAGTCCAGATTCCACCTATGCAAGAAATGACAAAAGAAATGTGAAATGTTCTTTAAATGTGACGCTCCTACGCTACGTGATGGTTAATCTGCCAATTGCTCACTCATTGAATTGTTAGTCTAAAACCCAAAGATATTCAGTTTACAAGGATATATGACAAAGAAACGCCTCTATTCATTTAATGTCCACCATTTGTAATTCATGCGTAATAATGGAGTGTAATATCACCCTCACCTGTGAATATATTTCAAAGTCAAACTACACTCCTGGTCCTACCTTGTCTCTGCTGGAGGTGTGTGTGTGGCGCTCTCCTCGGGCCTTGTGCTGCTGCCAAGACATTTATATAGCCTCCCTTCATGTGCCCCTCCCACTGGGCCCCGGGGGTCACACAGTGAAACATTTCCTGACATGGCGCCAAGACAGCTGACAAATTACATTGTTTTTTTTTTTGCTGACAGGCACAAGAATTACTCTCGATCTAATTGATCCCGGTCCAAGAACGCACACCGGGGTTCAGCAGGAACAAAGCAGCGTGGTGAAATGAACACATTCCTGTTGTCGTTGTTTTGGAGTCTCCATGCAAACCCCCCCACGCACGCACAAGAACTTGTTCCATATTAGGCAGGTGTCCCGTTGTGCTGTACTTAACGCTGAGCTACTTGTAGGCATTCCTAGTTGACATGCAGCTACGTTAGATTATTCCCCTTTAAACAGGTTTGTCTGAAAATATTTAATCCCATCACCTCTTCATGTTCATTGGATAAATTGTCCTTCCTGTCTCTTCCTGTGTGTCCCAGTGTGAGACGGGACTAGAGCCTGGGGATTGGTCACACTGATATGTGACTGGCATGAAAGTAACTTACAGGGGGGTCAAAAAGCAAAGCCTTTTAGTGTGCAACTGGAACTTTACACCCGAGTGCGTGTGTGTGTGTGTTTGAGTTTTCTGTGTTTGAGTTTGCATGCGCCTGCGTTCAGCATTCCAATGTAACGGAGTTTGGGGACCTTCCCTTTAATCATTAGTCATGGTGAGACAGATAACGGGTGTAATGGAAAATTTACATTTAAGCATGATTATATATTATATATGATTTATATTCTTGTCTTATTTCTGTTTAAGTTTCTCACACAATGCTGAAAGGGAGTTCATCTCCTTCCCACATGTAGATTCTGATTCTAACGAAGTGAGAATCACAAAGTCTGGAACATAAAGTGAGCACTGTTTGTCTCAACAGATAAGGGCTACAAGGTCTTCCTAAAACTATCTCTCCTGATACATTTAGTTTTCCCATGCCAGTTGAGATGTAACTGGGGGGGAGGGTGAAAGTCGTACAGGGGGAAGGAGGCGAAATGGTTCCGAGATGTCTCCTGTGTTTTTCGATTGTCCTTATGTGTATCAGATTGTCTGTGAGAAACGCAGAGTCATGATAAGCAAAGTGCGTGTGTGCTGTCACTCTGAAGATGCATTTAAGCTCAGTGTTCCTGTTCACTCATTGAAGAAACTTTTTCCACATTGGGCTGCTGTCTTTTGTGAAATGTATGTTCTTCCTATATATGCAAATATATCTCAATAAAATACAAAAACCTAACTTGGTTTAGTCTTCGGCTGTGTTATTTGTCTCACTTTCCTAAACTTTCAAAACTTTACTCCTGCTGCCAAGAAACTTCCACAACACGGGGATTCAGTGCAAACTAAAAAAAATGTCATTCAAACAAAAAAGTGACTTGATAACATTTTCCCTAAACTGACAATTGAAAAAACAGCTGGGACACTGGCTTTGGAAATTTGAAAATTTTTTGGAAATGAATGGTAGAATAGCTGTAATAAACCTATTCAAGTCCTTGCTGTTATTATTTATTTTATTTAATAAAATAAAATAATAATTATTTTATTTATTACTTATTACATTAAATTCCATTCCATTACATTACATGCCATTTAGCTCACGCTTTTATCCAAAGCAACTTCCAATTAAGTGCTTTCAACCCTAAAGGTGCAAACTAATCCAGACTTCTTCTATATATTTTTTTTTTCTTTTTCATTTTCTTCCGTGATGTGTTTATAGCCTTCGGCGGAAGATGCGTAGGCTTTTGGCCATCCTGATGTCAATAGGGAGCTCATTCCACCATTTGGGAGCCAGGACCTCGAACAGTCGGGATTTTGGTTGAGTATTAGTTGTCCCTCGCTGTGGGGGGGACGGCAAGCAGGTTGGCTGATGCAGAGCGGAGTGGGCGGGTTGGGGTATAGGGTTTGACCGTGTCCTGGATGTGAGCTGGGGCTGATCCGTTCGTGGCCCCTGTATGCAAGTACTAGTGTCTTGAAGCGGATGCAGGCAGCAATTGGTAACCAGTGAAGAGAGCAGAGGAGCGGTGTACTGTGAGAGAACATGGGCAGGTTAAAGACAAGTCGAGCGTGATATAACAAGGACCTCAACCAGAACCTGAGCCACCTTCTGGGTTAGAAGGGGACGTAACCTTCTGATGTTATGCAGAATCAGTGTTGGGAAGGATACTTTCAAAACGTATTTCGTTACAGAATACAGAATACATGCCCACAAATGTAATTTGTAACGTATTCCGTTACGTTACTCAATCTGAGTAACGTATTCTGAATACTTGGATTACTTCAAGATTACTTCCACATTGATGCGTTTTATAAGTGTAGGAATGCGGCTATCACACCCAGCTTACTAAACAGGCCTATAATGGTGTGTTCTTTTTATTCCAACTAGCTGAATGTGTACCTGAACAAGCAGATAGATTATTGTATTGGTAGTCCCGAACTGCATAGCCTACTACAAAAATCTAACTGCAGTCTAAGCTACCACAAGCTAATTTTAGCTAACGTTAGTTAGCATGTCAAACGGGGCTAGTCAGTCTTTAAACGGCTCTGGAGCTAGTACATCAGCACCTAGGAGAATGTAAAGTCGCATGTCAATGTTAAAATAGCAAGGTGACCAGTAAAACTACAGCAGACGACTACCCTTGGCTAATTCAAAAAATAACTTACTTTAAGATGCTTCTTCAGGTTGGAGGTGGAGTAATTTGGAGCTGAAAGGAGGTTGGTTGCTGGCAAGCAGAGGCTGCACGGCACAGTTAGCTGTATTTCATTCTCCCTGTTCGTTCTTTAATGTGAAATTTGAAGTTTGAATTTCCAAGATAGAAACTTATTGCTGCCCTGGCTCTGTCGTGCCGGTTCCGACTCCATTGTGACTGATCACGCGAATAGCTATTTTTTTCTATTTCATATCAGGGCTTCTGGAAAATGCATTAAGTTGCCTTAATTTATTCAGAGTGAATAAACTCGTGAAACGGAGAAGTATCGTCGTGTAATCCATTGATTTTAACAATGTAACTGTATTCTAAATACCAACTATTTAAATTGTAACTGTAACGGAATACAGTTACTCATAATTTGTATTCTGAATACGTAACGCCGTTACATGTATTCCGTTACTCCCCAACACTGTGCAGAATATATCCACACGATAGTTGCAGCGATGTTGGCAGTGAAGGAGAGTTGGTCGTCAAGTGTCCCACCCAGGTTTCTAGCAGTCTGGGTGGGGACTACCGCAGAGTAGTCAATTGTTGTTGACATTTCTACTATCCTGAAACTATTTCACTTAATCAACTTAGTGTATCCAGATGTAATTAAACTGTCTGCCTTTTGTCTTAGCCTAGTTTCAAGAGGAATGCATTCACCATGACCACTGAGTGAGACCTTTTGTTCGGAGCCCAAATCAGCTCCTCACACCTTAACCTAATCAAAGAACTTTTTTTTCTTGGTTTAAGCAGACCCAATGTCTATGCAAATCTACTCAGACAGTCTTGGGAATGAATTTCTTCTCAGCGTTGAGTTAAATTGAGTTGCTTCCTGTAACCTTGTATAAAAGTCTGGTTGGACTCAATCTGCTCCCTACAGCTTTTGGGGAACTTCTGATGATTAAACAACCATCTGAACCAGCCACTTCATTGGACCTGAAAGAACTTTTTCTTCCACAGATGTCACACCTCAAACATATAATATGTCATGTTCTGCCACTAAGGGTCTCTCACTCAAAACAATATTAAGAAAGATGGACAATTCGGGGTGGCGTCTAGCTCACCCAGTAAGAGCGTTCGCCCCATGCAGCGGCAGAGGGTTCAAATCCAACCTGCATCCTTTTGCTGCGTGTCATGCCCCATCTCTCTCCCCCTTTCATGTCTATGTATCCACTGTCACTATAATGAAGGGAAAAGCCCTGAAAAATAAAAGAAAGACAGACATTTTGATGAAGTTGTGTGGGATTATGGGAGTTGTTGTCTTCATTGTTAAACAAACACCATTGCCAATGAAAATGTATCGGATGTGACTCAGGCAGAAATAAGGTTGCACAGTTGAGTTCAAGCTTGAAAGTTGAGTGTTGTATTTTGCGTTGCGATGCTGTGGTGATGTGTGGAGAGGAAATCCACTTGACACTGTACTTGATCATAAAGGTTTTATTACATCAAGTTTCCAGCATCAATGACGGGTCTTGCAAAACCCGGAGAATACAAAGCCAATATGTACTCTGACTTGCTGCAGCAAGAACATGGTTTATAAGGGGTATGTTTAGGTAACATGTTAGATAAAGTAAAAGAGTTGTGAGTTGGCAAAGGTCTGAGTCCCTTTGAGGTTAGAGTCTCTGGGGCTCCAACACTACACATAAAATCGTTGATCTCACTCAGCCACCTAATCATAGAATCAAATAGAACATCCTCTTCAACACATCACTCTGCTGATAGGAAAATCATTAAACTTACATCACTATACAATGCTCATGATTTCTCAGCACATTTGAGCTTTATACAGACTTTAACCTTATAAGCTCTTCAGATACTACACAAGCTTATATGTGAAATACAAATACAATGGCAGACTTGACATAGTGATACTGAACAAGTCCTCGCCTTCTAAAATAAGCCATGAAAACCACTGTTGACTGTGAGAGAGAAGGGATGCAAAGTGTGCACACCGTGCAGCCGACCAGTCAGAAAATAGAAGTTTAAACAGAACCAACCTGTATATATCAGTAGACAAAATAAGACTTAGCTTTTCACTTCAAAGGATATTTTTGCTGATTTAAACCCAGCTCTGTGTCACGGCAGTAGCGGCCTTTGGCTTCCAGTGCCAGTGCACAGAGCTCCCCGCCGAGCAGAGCAGCGGAGGATGACGCGAAACGTGTCGTGCAGGTCCGCCGAAGTCCGCCAGATCTAGGCGGACGTCCGCTCCTCCGTGCACTGGCACCTCGGAGGGAAGCCAAACACTTCATCATCTTAACACAATGCCCACACTAAGATGAAACAGAGCTGGATTAAAATTCCCTTAATCATGTGGCCGGGTTGGATCAGTGGGTAGAGCAGGCGCACGTATACTGTGAGGTTTATGCCTCGATGCAGAGGTCCAGGGTTCAAATCTAACCTGTGACGATTTCCTATGTCTTCCCTCCCCCCCTCTCCTAGATGTCAAAAAGACTAGAGGAAGAAGAAATGTATTGAAAATGTCATCAGCATGATAGTAGATGGCAATTCAAGTGACATGGAGCAGTTAGGGGAAGATGATGATGATGAGGAGGAGGAATGGACTCCTAAGTCTATGCATGATAATGGATGGATAATGGAAGATAGCAGTGATGAGGAAGACAAAAGTGTCAAGATGAAAGTGTAGCCTGTACAAACATGGAAGTTGAGGTCCCAAAAACAACACATTTTTGTACCTAAAATGAACATTGTTGTGAGCAAAACGTTGCCCAAAACACCCAATGCATCAAACATGATACAAAAAAATATCATAAACAAAATCATATGGCAAAAAAAAAAAAAAAAAATGGGGATTTTGTAAAAATGTTTAATAAACATCTAAATTCCAAAAAATTTGAATTTTCTGGTTATTTTTGCATGTGTCAGGCTTTAAAGGGTTAAAGGCAGAAAAGCCCCAAAAATAATCTTTAAAAACATTCCTTTAATGATATGAACTAATTCCTGATGACAATATTGATGACAAAACTTAATACTTTTTTTTTTATTTGTCTTTTATTTAATTCATTATCTCTACCCACATATAGTTTGCAGAAGTCACTTCTATAGGCGCTAGCGAACCTATTCTGCTTGTGCCTGGACTGGGGGGGAGGCGGACCGGAGTGAACCCACGTAGCCACGGGGGAGGACGTCCACAGCTCTTTGCAGGAAGGCAGGTTCCAACCCCAGAACCTTCTTGCTGTGCAGTGCCGGCGTTAGCCACTGCCGATATGTCTTCAGACGTGGCGGGCCTTTAATTTGTAACATCAACTCTGCAGCAGCGTACACACTTAAAAATCCTGGTGAAGAACCAGCAGGCCATCTTGAAAAACTTCTTCTGGGTCTTGACTTCAACGGAGCTTCTGTTGCCCCCATCCGAATGATGAGTAACGGAGGCGGGTGAAGCCCCCTTATTAGGACCAGCGGCAGTTTCTTCGTCAGCTGATAGTGAGTCATCCGAGCTAGTAGTGGGCGCTTCGTTCCAATGCACCGCCTCGCTGGACGTTACGAAGCGCTTCAACTGGACTGACGAGTGCTTCGGCAGTCCGCATTCTCTGAGGGTCGAACGCGCTGCAGTCCCATAAGAGCGGTTGCTAGCGTCACGAGGTAAGTGTCTCATTGTGACGAAACGGTGCCCGAGAGCTTCGCCGGGGGAGACTCTCTTTTTACGATCCACGTGGAGCATCCGTTTGAGGAGGCTTAAAAAGGCCAGCGTGTCATCGTACTCAGTGGCCTGCGTCGCCACTGGGTGGAACCTTGCCACGTCCTGCAGACTGTTCAACTTGTCGTAAAAGCCGTTGCGGCATTTGGTCGTGGATCCTGTTTTGACCTTGTATTCCCTTTGAGTGTTCAGCCTCCATTTTGGAACGGAGAACTCTTTGTTTTTGCTGAAAAAGTTCCCGGTGTGGATCCCGTTATTCAGCAGGCGATCGTCGGGCTGACCCTGCATCTGCACAATCACTCTCATCACCTCATATTCGCAGTGTGTTGGATACAGGTGCTTGCCCAGGTACAGGAAGGCCAAAACGCAGGCCAGAGACCACATGTCTACAGCCTCGTCCAACGGGAGGCCCAGGATGACCTCGGGGGCCCTGTAGCCGAGGGCCTGGATGGTGCCGAGCAGCACTGTGGAAGCCTTGGCGGCCAGACCGAAGTCAATCAGTTTGACCCTGAAGGGCTGCAGCTGGTGGTTAACCAGCATCACATTGTCCGGCTTGATGTCCGCGTGCATCAGGCCGATGCTCCCGAGGGCACCGAGAGCCACCAGCATCTGCTGGGCGATCACTCTGATCTCGGACAAACACAGCGGCTTGAAGCTCCTCTCCTTCATCAGATCGTGCAGACTCATGTCCAGCATTTCAAACACCAGACAATAGTGTCCTTTGTGCCTAAAATACTCGGTCATCCTGACCAAGTTGTTCTTGTCCTCGTCAAGCTTCCTGAGTCTCCTGAGCATGGCCACCTCTCTTTTGCCAACGATGCCTGCGTCAGTCCGCACAATCTTCAGCGCCATCTTCTCGTTGGTTTTTAGTTTTAGGCAGCTGGCCACTTTCCCAAACCTCCCCTCCCCGAGGAAGGTCTCTACCCGATAGCCACCTGACGTGGTGGGCAGGACGTCCTGCTCTTCTATCTGAAAATTGGTTTTGTTGTAAAGTGGTATTGTTGGAGCCATTTCTAAAAGATGTCTCTCTGAATCGAGTGTGATTGTCCTGTATACCTCTCATCTGGAAGCCTGCTGACTGATTCTGTCAAAGGAATTATGGAGTGCTGACGTCACATTCAGAATCTCTTTGATCTCTGACCAAAACTAAACGTCACGAGTGTATGGTATAGCCAATCAGCAGCAGAGAGAGGTGCTTTCGTTCAAACTGAGGGCGCAAAGTGGATTTTAAGAACTGGAAGTTCTAAGAGAGAATTTAGAATCCCAAATCATATCGTGGAAAGGATATTTCGGGCGCTGTGACGTGTTCCGCCGACAATTGCACGCACCTCGCGGGAGCGCGCACATCTCAAGTGCAAACTAAAGTAAGTATTACTACGCACAGTAGCGTTGAGAAAACATAGAAACTTCTTTGTGGTGTTCTTTAATGATGAAGTCTAGTTTATGAACCTTTAGAGAATTTTTTTTTTTTATTACACTCAGTGGAAGTATTTCCTTGATGATTGGTCGGAAAGTTTCCTTGATTAATCTCTAAATATCTCTGGGGGGCCGAATCTTTATTGATGCGCGTTACACTGAACTATTAAAAAATGTTTTTTTTAAAATGCGTAAAAAAGAACGACGTACGCGTGTAAGAGACATATCCTGTCCCAAGTGTGTGATTCTTGTGTCTTGATGTAAGAAATAAAATAATCAGTCAAGCTGGCTATGCTTTATGAGGATACAAATCATAGTTAAATTATAGTTGTGTTTAGTGGAAGAGCACTGTGACAGCTTAGTCATGCAAAATGAGAAAAGGATACTGTTGTACGTGCAGAAAGCAGCACTGTATGACGGTGGTCAGAAAGCAACAAGAGTGCAGCAACAAAGTTAATATCAGTTTGATATCAGTTTGACCATGAGAATAAGTTACTCCTCAACCTGTGACAGGCAACAGCGGCGCATTGTTCTCTCTGACCATCAGCATAGTTAAAGTCTGCCTAAGAACTGATGAAGAGGACGTGTGCCAAAAGACTGTGCACCAACCAGGGGAGGCTAAGTCTAAACCACGGTACTCCTCCAACTTTTAATAAACAAATCAAAATGCTCTTAGAGACTGATATATGAATTCATGTATAAGCCAGAAAATTCAGTCTGATGAGAGAAGCCTGTGTGCCTGCTCAATTGGACCCGTGTACACGTTTATGCTCTTATGATTTTACTTAAATAAATACTGCATTATCTGGCAGAACAGATGTTATGCAGCTGTGATAGGAGTCAAATATCGTCCAAGGCAAGAAGTTATCATTTATAAAATCATAACAAATGACACACAGAAGAGCACATATCTATAGCTTAAAGGGATTACAGTTACAAAACAAAATCTCATTCCCGTTGTCATCACATTCGTCATCTTATAACAGTCACAGACCTACATGATATACTAGCCTATGTTATAAAATATAAAAATCTGCCTGCCTCTATGGGAATTTAACATAGGGGTGTACTGACTTTTGTTGCCAGCAGTTTAGACATTAATGGCTGTGTGTTGAGTTATTTTGAGGGGACAGCACATTCACACTGTTATACAAGCTGTACACTTAATACTTTACATTGTAGAAATGTATATTGCGTTAATATATATATATATATATATATATATATATATATATATATATATATATATATATATATATATATATATACTAATGTATCCAGTCAGTGTGCAGAACACACAGAAAGGTAGACAAGCTATAGAACGGTCTTATTTTTACATTTGGAAAACCCATGACACCAAAAACAACGTCAGCTCTAACTGTGCTGCCACTGTCATCACAGGCTGACACACACACACACACACACACACACACACACACACACACACACACACACACACACACACACACACACACACACACAGCAGCAGCAGCAGCAGCTATCACTCTATTCTGATTGAATTATCCTGTCATATCTGTATTTAACTCCCTGAAAATGTGAGTTTTGCTTTCTGCCAGTCCCGTGTCACATCTAAACTAGTATTCAGAATCAGAAGACTTTATTGATCCCCTCGGGGAAATTGTTCAGTTGCAGTTGCTCACAGTCAGATTCAAGGTAAAAAATAAGAGTAAGAAAAGAGCTAGTCAATAAGTGTATAAAAGTAACAGTGAGAAATAAAAAGGTTAAGTACAAGTGTAGTATTATAGTATTCAGTTCAGGCTCTCACGCTTCCTTGTTTTATTCAGATTTAAAAAAAATAAATAAATCATGCATGGTATCACATAAATATGGTATGGGACGTTGCTTTCACTGGTTTCTTGTTGGCAAAATGTTCTGTGTGTCCACATGGTAACACTGGATAGAGGGACAGAGATGTGTATTGGATCAGACGGTCTCATTCCGATCAATAATTCCTTTGGAAGAGTTACCTGAGGACAGCAGTAGGAATGTATTGGTCATGTAGTAGAGTTACTGACTAAAAGGTGTATTTACCCTCAGATCTGTTCAAGCTGCTCCACTCATCCGTAAACTCTTTGGAGCCATGACTTACTGAAGAGACAAAACAAGCTTTGTGTCATTATAGTCATCGTGTTTACTTCCTTTAATGTCACTTTCCTTTATGCTCTTGTTTGTCGGCTGTGCTGTAGAGCCCTCCACGTGCCCTGATGTGTTCAGTGAAATGGAGCACAGTTCCAGGACAAATAACTGTACTTGGCAGTCTGTATGTGTCCACCTGGTGGCAGCACTGGACAGCAGTGCTGATGCTTTCTGCACACTGTTGCTGGCTGTCCCGTGTGTGCAGACACTGTACAGTAGGCCTAACAGGTCAGGTGCTGTTTGAATAGTGCTGCGATGGAGCCATCAGGTTCGAGCTGAAACATCTCTTCTCTCTTTGGTCAACATACTGTAGCTGCCAAACATAAAACATAAAACAATGAATGCAAGCGATGTCACTAAGACACTGGGTTTCTTTTAGATATCCAATGTTTTTTTTCCTAAAATATAGTTTTACAGACAGTTGACAGAAAAAAGGGAAAAGCAGAGGATCATACAGATCATGCACCCCCCGCAGGCTGCGGTCCAAGACCAAAACCTCTTGATTATTGTAGGCTACATATTGGTTGTAGTATTTCTCCGTATGTTTATTGTAGTTTTTCTTCATTCTATATTTATATTCTGACTTCTGCAGTGTTTTGGCTTCTGAAGTGTATTAACACCCTACTTTATTTTGCACATTCTATAACTTGTACTTAAGTTATACCTGAACTATCTATATGCATGATGATCTGAATGAACTCTACCCCACTTTCGGAGGACACCTCTCTGGAAACATCTGGAAAGTGTTATCAGTGTGGCCCCAAGATAGAGAGGTCATTGTTGAAAAGAAGGCCAGTTGGCTTGTAGCCATTGGTCAATTATTGATCCCACCCCAATTTATGAAGTATAAATATATATCGTTTTCAAACAAAGAAAGACAGAGGACCATTGGAGAATTGGGAAAACAGGTCCTCTCCGTGCTATTCAGAGCTTGTAAATTGATGCTGAATTCTTTGATGTAAATAAACCTTTATAATCAAGAAACAGCAGTTTCTTGTATGCACCAAAATGCCAAGCCTAATTCCTTTATATGTGATTTTTGACCCAGTTGATGACCTATATGAACTGGTTTTGTAGCTGCAAAGAACCACATCCCCTATTTCCAGCCAGGTGAATGGTAGTCCTACAAATCTGGAATTCACTATTTCAAGCAAATTTAAGAGCTGATAAGACCATAAGAGAAGTTTAAGATGCAGAGATGCAGAGGATAAAGTAAGGGAAATGAACAGTAACCTCCTTAACACCAATCTCAATTAGGCCAAGGGTCCGAATCCAGCAGGGAGTTACAGGACACCAAATCCAGCCCCAATCAAATGCTTTTACTAGCACATATTTTCTTTAGGGCTTTATTTGTTTGTTTTTTGTGATATTGGCATGGAATGCTTAAAAATACATTTATAAAGGCAACTCAAGAACTAGCATGTCCCAAGCTACCAGTCCACACTCTGAACTTTAGTCCGTAAGGGGACTTGAACCTGCGACCCTCTGCAACTCCCAATGGACTGAGCTAAGTTATATAACTTTTAGTTGTTGTTTTTTGTATAACAAGAGGACTCTGAATAATAAGCCTTCAGGCTTTCTTCCTCCGTCCTTCCTTTTTCTATTATGCAGTATGTTTATATCTTAAAAAAAACTAATCATATTATTTTATTGTGAAGGTTCGAGCCGGAAGTCGGAAGTCAGAGTTGCATGGTGGCGTCATAAAGCCCGGATTTACCAATACATGATGGTTTCGGAGCTGCAGAAAAGAAAGTGAAACGCTTCTCATTGACCGTGAGTAGCTTCCGACTGAAAATATTTTAAAGTGTCGAATGTGTCAAACGTATAGCTAGAGATATAAATATAACGCTAACGGAACCTATTGGTGTGTTCGCTCACGGTAACGTTACATAGCTACATACGTAGCTACATGTTCTGGTGTCTAACGTTAACAACACTGATGCCAGGTTCCATTCAGAACACCTGCTCTTTTACGGTAGTTTGGCTCAGAACCACGGCGTGTCATTAACATGATTTACCGACTAATAATAATACTAACCTGTCTTCATGTCAGCATTATTCCATATAACGTGACACACAGCAGCAAACAGGAGCGGAGCGCTAAGCGTTTTAGAAAGCTAACGGTAACGTTGGGCAGTTGGCCGTTTAAACATCTTTCTGAAAGCTCTAAAACAGAACTAAACGGAGAAGACCATCAAAAATGAAATGCTGCTCTCAAAACCGTGTCCTTTTCTTCTGAAATCCAGACCCCCAGCTTCCAAATATGAACTTGCAGAGCGTCAGCCTTTTTTTTTTTGCTTCACGAGGTCACGTTTCATATTCAAATGTATAGACAAAGGGGTTGTTTATGTTGTTTTGTCCGGTCCCACAATAGGTTGCTATGTTATGTGCAGAATAAAGACTGTAAATATGTCCTATAAATATTGCACTGACACTCATTAATCACTGTGCCAGGAGAGGAGATCCAATCTATCTCTCCAGTAGGGCTGCACGATTATGGAAACAAAAATATAATCACGATTATTTTGGTCAATATTGAAATCACGATAATTTAACACGATTACTTGTTGACTTCTGGAAAGATGTTGCAGTTATAGAACTCAAAAAAACGTGGAAAAAGTTACATAAATCAACAGTAAAAAAAACAAACTGAATTTGCCTTGATACTTTTCCTATTTAAACTTTATTTTTTCATTCAGAACACAAGAGAAAATAAGAGTTTACTTATAACTAATAATTGTTTTTCTCAATTATTCTGTTTTTGTGATCATTGGGAGCCGAAATCATAATCACGATAAAATTTTGATTAATTGCACAGCCCTACTCTCCAGTTTCAGAATCCCACCGTCAACTGATGGTTGTTAACACTGCAGCCCTGTTAGCCTGTGTTTAGAGTTCCATTTTGTGTACGTGTGTACAATGGAGAACAATTGTAAAGTGAGAATTTCACTTGAAAAGAACTTTTATTTATGTAACAAATTCATCAAGAACTAGAAGGGCACTCTGAGAGCTACTGAAGATGCCAGCGTTCAGTGTGTGTGTGTGTGTGTGTGTGTGTGTGTGTGTGTGTGTGTGTGTGTGTGTGTGTGTGTGTGTGTGTGTGTGTGTGCGCCGCTTGCAAAGTACTGTGACATATCTGCTATTATTGGCAGCCGCCACATGGCAGAGACGTTGCTACTTATACCTTTAAGAACTGAGTATTGTGCTTATTAAGTGATATTGTGAAGACCTGCTGCATGCCACTGGTCCATGGGTTTGCGTATGTATTGTACTGCATCTGTAATATTTGTGTCCCTGTACCATTTTCTTGATAAATATATATGTGTGTGTGTGTGTGTAGGCTCCACCATGCTGACCTGTGAAATATGTGGCGAGGAGCTCCTCTTGGAAGAGGACATGAGAACCCATCTGGTCCTCAGCCACCTGGAGCAGGAGCTGCGCTGCCCCCTGTGTTCCCTGTCGGGGGTGTCCTACGATGAGCTCTGCTTCCACATCAGCTGTGCACATCCGGAGGAGCAGCCCGGAGCACAGGGTCCCGCTGGCTTCGTGCCCCCGTCCGGCTGCTCTGCTGGAACTGAGACACCCCAGTCATGCTCGGCTGAGGGCAGCCGGGTTACACCCCCCGCTGCCTCTAGCGTCCCCACAGACTCGGTGCTAGCTCAACACAACAAGGCCCTAGATGCCGTGGGTTCGCCACCTGGGGAGACTGCGACAGCACGGAGCACTAAAACAAGTCCGGAGTGCGTTGCGCCCTGCAATGAGGACAATGATGGAGTTAAAGCCAAACAATACCGGCTGTCTGTACCAAGAAAAGGTGATTCAACTTTTTCAAACTTTCATTTCAAACTTGAAAGGTCCTATGACCTGCTGCTTTTTGGATGCTTTTATATAGAACTTAGTGGTCCCCTAATACTGTATCTGAAGTCTCTTTTATATAGACCTTAGTGGTCCCCTAATACTGTATCTGAAGTCTCTTTTATATAGGCCTTAGTGGTCCCCTAATACTGTATTTGAAGTCTCTTTTATATAGATCTTAGTGGTCCCCTAGTACTGTATCTGAAGTCTCTTTTATATAGACCTTAGTGGTCCCCTAATACTGTATCTGAAGTTTCTTTTATATAGACCTTAGTGGTCCCCTAATACTGTATCTGAAGTCTCTTTTATATAGACCTTAGTGGTCTCCTAATACTGTATCTGAAGTCTCTTTTATATAGACCTTAGTGGTCTCCTAATACTGTATCTGAAGTCTCTTTTATATAGACCTTAGTGGTCTCCTAATACTGTATCTGAAGTCTCTTTTATATAGACCTTAGTGGTCCCCTAATACTGTATCTGAAGTCTCTTTTATATAGACCTTAGTGGTCCCCTAATACTGTATCTGAAGTCTCTTTTATATAGACCTTAGTGGTCCGCTAATACTGTATCTGAAGTCTCTTTTATATAGACCTTAGTGGTCCCCTAATACTGTATCTGAAGTATCTTTTATATAGACCTTAGTGGTCCCCTAATACTGTATCTGAAGTCTCTTTTTATATAGACCTTAGTGGTCCCCTAATACTGTATCTGAAGTCTCTTTTATATAGACCTTAGTGGTCTCCTAATACTGTATCTGAAGTCTCTTTTATATAGACCTTAGTGGTCTCCTAATACTGTATCTGAAGTCTCTTTTATATAGACCTTAGTGGTCCCCTAATACTGTATCTGAAGTCTCTTTTATATAGACCTTAGTGGTCCCCTAATACTGTATCTGAAGTCTCTTTTATATAGACCTTAGTGGTCCCCTAATACTGTATCTGAAGTCTCTTTTATATAGACCTTAGTGGTCTCCTAATACTGTATCTGAAGTCTCTTTCGTGGTACAGCATTACAGCCACTAGAGCCAGTCCTACAATGAGCTTTCCTTAGATGTGTCATTTCTGTGTCTGTAGCTTTAAATGCTATTGAGGAGGAGAGGGGGGGGGGGCAAGGAGGAGGGTGGGGGTGTGGCCTTGACCAACTGCCACTTTGTTCGTTTGAAAGCCATGATATCTCTCTCTCTCTCTCTCTCTCTCTCTCTCTCTCTCTCTCTCTCTCTCTCTCTCATGGGTGGTCCAAATTCTCTGTGCAGGCGAAGCAGAGAAAGGGGAGGTAACCTTCCTCCTTATGACCTCATAAGGAGCAAGATTCCAGATCGGCCCATCTGAGCTTTCATTTTCTCAAAGGCAGAGCAGGATACCCAGGGCTCGGTTTACACCTATCACCATTTCTAGTCACTGGGGGACCATAGGCAGGCTGGGGGGAACTCATATTAATATTAAAAAAACATCAAAGTGAAATTGTCACGCCACGGCACCTTTTAAAGTCCCATAGGCTTGAAACGGTGCTGTATTTGTTCCAGAGAAGCTGTTCTCCTGCCCCATGTGTGCTCTCGTGTGCAGCAGCTGTTTCCTCCTGCAGGAGCACGTGGAGTTGCATCTGCAGGAACAGCGCTCCCATGAAGGTAACTCCCTCTGCCATGTACACAACTATGTTCAGTTACCTGTTACCAGCACACAGCCAACCTGCCAAGGATCTGGGCCCTTTTCCTCAGGGGGCACAAATTCAATTCAATTTTATTTATAGTATCAAATCATAACAGGAGTTATCTCAGGACACTTAACAGATAGAGTAAGTCTAGACCACACTCTATATAATTTACAAAGACCCAACAATTCCAGTGATTCCCCCTCAAGAGCAGACAGAAGCCACATGTGTGTACATTCTTCCTGACTGTTTGTGTGTTCAGGGTCAGCACCGGAGGCGTGTTCACCAGCCAGGACATCGCCGGCAGCCAACAGTCACTCAGGTGGGTCTCCTCCGACACAGTCAGTGTCTTTGTATCGGCCGCTGGCCGGTATGTCGAACAACAAAATGATCTTCTCTCCATCCAGCCGAGGTGGATGATGTCTCTTCATTTGTAAAAGAAAAACACAACATGACAGCATGAAAGTGGTTGGCTGTTAATCAGCCTGATGCTGATGATGCAGCAGTGTTTTTAAAAAAATTTTTTTAGACCAGAGACACAATGTTTTAGCCACACTGGCAGATTCCGTGAATGGTGAACACTGTGTCTTTTTGTCTCCTGTGATTTTAACACAGAGGTTTCAGTGGAATTTTCCTCTTAGGGATAAAATACTGAAGGTTAAAGGAACACACCGACTTATTGGGACTTTAGCTTATTCACCGTAACCCCCAGAGTTAGACAAGTCGATACATACCCTTCTCATCTCCGTGTGTGCTGTAATGCTGTCTGACGGCTCCAGCAGCATCAGGCCAGCACATAACATGCAGGTAACTGGTTCCAGTAATCCTACTGCTCCGAATAAGTGACAAAATACCGCCAACATGTTCCTATTTACATGTTGTGATTTGTAGAGTGACAGCGTGTACAAAAAAACAACTTAACATGAGACACAGGCGTCTTCTAACAGTAAACAAACTGGGAACTATATTCTCAGACAGGCTTGTTGCGAGCATATCACTCCGCCCAAGTACTATATTCTTCCACCTGAGAATATAGTTCCCGGTTTGTTTACAGTTAGAAGACGCCTGTGTCTCATGTTACGTTGTTTTTTTGTACACGCTGTCACTCTACAAATCACAACATGTAAATAGGAACATGTTGGTGTTATTTTGTCACAATTGGGAGCAGTAGGCTAGTTGGAACCAGTTACCTGCAGGATCTGTGCTGGGCTAAGCTAATGCTGGAAGCGTCCGACAGTGTTACAGCACGCACAGAGATGAGAAGGGTATGTATGGACTTGTCTAACTCTGTGGGTTACAGTGAATAAGCTAAATTCCCAATAAGTTGGTGTGTTCCTTTAACCCCCACTTAACTTGAATGGCACGGACTAGAGCGGCAAAGACGAATCGATAAATTGATTAGTTGTCAACTCTTAAATTAATCGCCAATTATTTTGATAATTGTCGGTTTGAGTAATTTTTTTTTTAAGACAAATATACAAATTCTTTGATTCCATCTTCTTAAATGTGAATATGTTCTAGTTTCTTGTCTCCCAAAACAAGACATTTGAGGATGTCGTCTTGCACTTTTGTGAAACACTGATCCCCGTTTTTCACCATTTTGCTGACCCTTTATAGACCAAACAACTAATCGAATAATCGAGGAAATAATCAACAGATTAATCGACTATGAAAATAATGTTTAGTCGCAGCCCTTGCACAAACCATGATGTTTTGGCTACACTGCACGCGTAATGTATTCGGAGCGTTTGCGGTTGTGCCGCTGAATGTGTCTTTTAACCGGCGGCGTAGGATTCACGGCGAGACAGTGAGCGGCGTAGGATTCACAGCGAGCGGCGTAGGATTCACGGCGAGACAGTGAGCGGCGTAGGATTCACGGCGAGACAGTGAGCTTTCCCTCTGGCATCGTTGTTGTTGTTGTTTCTTCCGTTTTTTGGAGACGGCACAGCGCTGGGAGACGTCAATCTACGGTCAGCTGTTTCCAGAGAACGCAGGTGACAGGAAATAAGAACTAAAATGGCACTCGTTAACAGTCATTAAGACACGTCCTGTACCGTAGTTGAGTTTAAAAGAAATATAGCCACTTTATGATTCATTTCTGTGTTAAAGAGAAACCTCACCTCAAAAGAAATGTCAATTAAAACCCTATTTTCCGCGGTGCAGACGCACCGCTTGCGCGCTGCTCTCGTGCCCGGTTGTCGCCAGTTCCAGCGATGATGGTTGAAGCTTAGGGTTCAAGCATCCGCTCCGCCGACGTTACACCTGCAATGCAGCCGGCCCATCAGCCCGTCTCCTCTGTCTCCGTTTGAACTCTGTTTGTTATAACTGGACTGTTTCTCATCTGTTCTGTAGGAGAGCGGAGATTGGAGTGCCCCATGTGCTCCGTGGTCTGCAGTGACAGCTTCTCTCTGCAGGAGCATGTGGAGCTGCATTTAGACCACGCTGCAGCAGGTACGGGTTAGTACGGGTCTTCTTATTTCCTATCTGTCTGATCTGATGCACGCTCACACCTGACGTGTGTGTGTGTGTGTGTGTGTGTGTGTGTGTGTGTGTGTGTGTGTGTGTGTGTGCAGCGAGCTCTGGCTCTGACCTGAAGCTGGCCAAGCAGCTGCAGCAGCAGGAGGAGGCCCAGCAGGAGAGAGAGGAGTTCAAGAAGCTGCAGGTCTGGATGCTACGCTGCAGAGAATACATGTGTTTAGACAGTGAGGCATATTTGTTGGATTTCCAATAAATTTTTGACTTGAAGGGTAAGAGTTCATTAAGGGTGAACCGTGAGAGTACCACGAGTATAGTTTGTGTGAGGTATGAATTAGGGCTGGGCGATATATCGATATTATATCGATATCGTGATATGAGACTAGATATCGTCTTAGATTTTGGATATCGGAATATCGTGATATGATCATAAGTGTCTTTTCCTGGTTTTAAAGTCTGCATTACAGTAAAGTGATGTCATTTTCTGAACTTGGCCTCTGTTATTTTATAGGCTATTTTTATTTATTTAAATGTGCACCTTATGGAGCTTTGATTTAAAAAAAAAAAAAAAAAAAAAAAAAAGGTACTCCTGTTGTTATACAGTAATTATGTTTACATGATATTGTTATTTGAACAGCTGAGCATTTAATCATGAACAAGGTGAAGAAACCTGTTTATTATTTATTCATTTGATTTTGCAACTGTTCACTGAAATAGCCGGTTTCTATGAAACTACATGTGACATGTCATATTTGGCTTTGACTTTGACTGAACTGCTCTCACTTTGCGGAAAAAAATATCGGGATATATTCGTATATCGATATTCAGCCAAAATATATCGGGATATGACTTTTGGTCCATATCGCCCAGCCCTAGTATGAATATATATATATATATATATATATATATATATATATATATATATATATATATATATATATATATATATATATATATATATATATAAATAAATAATACGGTGGTTGCTCGGAATGGGAGGGGCTAGAAAGTAATATTCAGTTGGTTGTCATATACAATTTTACCGCTAGATGGGAGAAATTCTTACACAATGTAGCTTTAACTAACTAATCGACCACCACCCCCCCAGTTCCACAATTGTTCCAGTGTTTCCTCTATGTTGATTTGACGTAAAGGAAACCCTGTGTTCATGTTGTGTTTAAACATTGTCATCATGGTGTGTGTGCACCGTGTGGCGCTGCTGCTCTCTCTCTGTGTTCGTGTAACGCAGTAACACATGCTTGGGTGTCTTGAAGCTGTCCTGTGTGCTGTGTTTGTGCAGAGGCAGTTTGGTCTGGACGGCGGGGGGGGCTACAGCAGACAGATGGAGAGGACCATGGAGCGAGCGGTGGCCCGGGGTCTCATGGCCCCCGCAGAGTTCCACTGTCAGAGGGCTGAGATGATGGAGTCTCTGGCCTCAGGGGTCGACGATGGCAGAACCAGAACTCGGGGTATGTTGGGTTCATGTCCTGTTACACAAGACCCACTGCCGCTCTACAGGTCAGCCCTGTGTGCCCATCACTGACTCTGCCTTTTCATTTCAACGCAATGTTCAGTTCATTCTCTAACCGTACAATAATGAGACCTATGTATTATTATACATATATGTAGCTGAGACAGACACTTTTAAGTCAAGGAGAGATGCGAGGAAATCATGGGGAGGAGGAGAGAGGAACCGAGGAAATGTGTTTTAGAGAGCGGAGACCTCCTTTCCTCTGAAGCGTCCCATTCATTCTTCAGCTGTTTGGGCGGAGTTAGCAACTCCTTCAGCTGCACGGCTTCCAGGAAGGCTGCTCTCGTGTAGCCTCGCCTGTTACGCCTCGATAAATCCTCCTCGATGCTCGCTCCTCGGTCCTCGGGGCAGAAATAAGGCCGGCTACACACTGGCTGCGTGGCGTGAGCGTGGCATTTCTGTTGCGTGTCAGCTGCGTGGATTTTGTCTGCCTTTACACACCAGAAACGTGTCTGACGCAGCGCTGCTGCTGCTAGCCTTGTCTGGACACATGGATGTTTCCCATTGATAAAATGAAATACCATGTTAAACATAAATATATACTGATTTGATTACAGCGAAGACAACGTCGGCAGTATTGACGGCAAAATAGGCTCCAGGATATTTCGCAGATTGACAGGTGCAATGTAGGAAAATATATATATTTTTTTTAAATTACATTTATATCTGCATTTATATTAAAACCTAGAGACTTTCAAACCTCAACATGTCATTTATTAATATGTATTTGTGTCAAAATGACATATAATATATTCTATTTTGCCTGGAAACAAACACGGGAGCCGAAATATAAACCGACACGCCACGCAGCCAGTGTGTAGCCGGCCCAAGAGCTTTGAGACGGCCTTCACCGAGGAGGGACCGAACAACATCGGGTTCAGCTGAGGACAGAGGAGCTATCAAATAACGGTTACGAGTAGAGCCCGACTGATAAAGGATTTTTAAGGCCGATACCGATACAAATATTCCGATATCGGCCGATTATATATTTAAAACAAAAAAATCCAGAAATGCGTAACAAAACATAAACCGACTTCCAGATGGTGGACAAACTATGCAACGGCAACACTCAGAACATGGTTGAAGGGGGTTTCGTCCGTTTTTTAATTTTTATTTTATTTTTTTATATTTATTTATCGGAATAATTTCTTTGTCATTATAAATGATTCTGATAAATGAATATTTAAAAAAAACAACAACAAAAAAACATTTATCTGCCATTATAAATACCGATAGTTTGGAAAAAGTTTAATATCGCTGATGAACTTTTAAAGTTTGTTGGCTTACGTTGGCCTGCTAATTCCACCCAGCATGCCCTTCGTGCAACAATGGTCACGGATAACGAGCCAAACAAAGCTGTCTCTCATCTGCTTACCTATGCTGTGACCAGAGTGCGTGTGAATGAAACATTAAGTTGTTCAATTTTACTAGTTTAATTTTAGTGGCCGGCCTGCTGGTTAGTTGGTTAACAAGCTGGAGGGCTCAGTTCTTAGTTTAGCACGCTTTCCAAGTTGTCTTCTGACCAGTTGTACGTTGCAGAGCGCCACATATTGTACCGGAGGTGGAGTTGCTCCCGTCATTCATCCCATTCTTCCCCGCTCATGTATACAGGGAGAACTGGCAGAACCCGGTTGTTCACTTAACCGGGGTAGGACCAGGTTACTGCTGTGCATGGAAACACACTAAGTGGCTTGTGACTTGTATTGTCACGCGTCAGTATTTGCCCTGACATACCACATCTTTCTTTATCCTGATCCAGTTCTTCAGCATTCCTCAGCAGCTTTCACAAACTATTCTTTTAGTTAATCATTATTTGTGTGTGTGTGTGTGTGTGTGTGTGTGTGTGTGTGTGTGTGTGTGTGTGTGTGTGTGTGTGTGTGTGTGTGTGTGTGTGTGTGTGTGTGTGTGTGTGTGTGTGATCATATTTAGCTGCTTATACAAACTACTGTCAGCTCTGCCGCTCAATGAGTGAGGCATGCAGAGGAACTAGGGAAGATGATACACTGACACACTGTCCGTTTCTATTGGACTGTCATCAATAGGCAGGATAGATGACCCAGTGTGTATGGAGTAGAGCTTAGATCGGGTCCACAAAGAGGCCCTACCCTTTTTTATGAGCCCGAGCCCGATTTAAACCTGACATATTTTTAATGCGTGGGCCGTTTGTAACTGACATTCTCAACTACAATTCCGAGTTGTTTGAACTACAGAAATCTGTCTAGAATTATCTTAATGAATACCGGTAATGCATCAAGGACAAAGCAAGTAAACTGCGCCGTTTGTTTATTTAGAATGGATCGGAATGAAAAACTTGTAAGTCAAGTTTCGACTTCATTTGTCAGCCAAGTGTGCCGTTGGATTGGCGGTTAACACTATTTCCGACTGAAATATTTTCCCTGTGTCGCGCCGGACAGCGGCAGACTTTTATTTTATTTTTTTTCTCCCTTTTCTGCCGAGTGGCGCACTGCCGCTCGCGGTGTGAAGCCTGTGTGTGCGCTATTCTCCGACATGCAGTCTACAATCACTGCTGATAGCCGGCTTTTTGTACACGCTCCGAAACGGACGTAAAAATATCACGCCGTCTTAAATGTAGGCTACTTTTAAAATGCCATATTTTCCCTCTGGGCTCACCAAAACGGACGGAAAAGCATATTAACCATTCACTGACTGCACGTGATCGCTAGTAAACTTATTACACCTGCTCTGCTAGTCTATCGTTCAGGACAAGAGCCTGTAGCCTGGTGGTGGGGGGAGGCCAGACAGCCTCCCCAAATTGTCTACCCTTTCAAACTCCTACCTGGGTGTATACAGGCCTCTTGGACACTATCTGAGAGAGTTTTCTCCTGTGCAGGACTTAGCGCTGGGCAATATGGAGAAAATCAAATATCACCATATTTTTGACCAAATACTGATGAAATTTTTGATGAATAATCATCAGTAATGTGGATATGATGACTAAGTGGGTAAAGGCAAATAATAGAACAGTTACAACAGTCTGGTGAGTTCAGAAAATGACATCACTTTACTGTAATGCAGCCTTTAAAACCAGGAAAAGACAACACCTATGTCATATCACGATATCCAAAATCTAAGACTATATCTAGTCTCATATCACAATATCGATATAATATCGATATATTGCCCAGCTCTAGCAGGACATGCCATAAGTCAGGAGGGGTGTCTATCTTGCCAGAGAAGGCAAATATGGTCATTTTTCTGCAAAAGAACTGCTAAAGTTTGAAGCTGTTTGGCATACCAACTCAACAGCATTTATTTAGTTGTTACTTGTTAATAGTGTAACTGTTATTTTTTTAAATTATTGTAGTTGTGTTAGGTGACTTTAGGTTTACTTATTATATATTTAAGTACTTTAAAACGTGAATATATTGACCCAACCCTAGACACTTGACGGAATTGAGCCATCGTTAAGGTTATCAATATGAGCTGTGCTTTTCCTACTATGACAAAGTTGAAATGTCTGCTATGAAAAAGGTCCATTGTGGTAAAGGATGGTCTAAGGAATAATTCCACAATAATTTCTTGATATTTCACCATCCAGTTGTGATGTCTGTCTGTGTGTGTGTGTGTGTGTGTGAGTCAGAGTGAGCTCTGTGTATCACTAACGCTGAGGGAATGTGCCCGAGCCGACCTGCTTTCCTCTGTGTCTAGGTGTGGTCCGAGCGCTGTACGAGTACTACCAGACCGAGTGCGGAGACAGTGTCCACGTGTGGCTGAGCGCGGACACGGACCACTACTGCTCCTCGGCGGGGGACAAAGGCTGGGGCTGCGGATACAGAAACCTCCAGATGCTGCTCTCCTCGCTGCACACAATCGACGCATTCGCCGCCCTCCTACAAGGTGCACAGTCACTCTGCGTATATACCAGTCCAATTGAAAGAAAAACCGGTCCCACACGAGCCGATAAAGGCCGGTAGCATGTGTATTCTCAGAGTTCTCGGTGAGTCTGACGTGGCGTTAATTATACTGAGGTCAACATGGAGGAAGGGTTGACTTTGCAAATGAAAACCGGAGCAGGTCAGTAAACACAGAGGCGTCTTGCGGAAATATATGAGAAAGGTTTCTTATATAAGCTTCAAAAGGTAAGGGATTCATATCTGGGAATTTCTTAGTCTGGCTCCGCCCTCCTACGTACTTCCGCTCAATTTTCATTTCAATTCAGTACTCCGTCTGGGTTCGCGGTATAGTCTTGGGTTTTCTCCGGCCAAATATTTGGCGGTCCAATCAGCGAACAGAGGGTGGGGCGGAGAACGACGACATTGAGGTTCGGTAACCTTCGGTGAGTTCCGTAATAGCGGCGGAGAAAGATGGATGCGAGCGAAGCCATTCGGTCCATTGTGGCAACGCTCCCGAATATCCAGAAGTTAAAGAGCGAGAACAGTCTTTCTCGCTCAGTGGTGAAGGAGTTGGCTAAGGCTAACGCTAGCAGTGCTAAGCCGATAGTTGTTGTTGTCTCCCCTCGTGTTAGCCTGGTCCTACCAGGCAGCGATATTACGAATCCCACTATGGCCACGCCAAGACCCGCCCTTCAAAAGCATTTATTGGCGAGGCGTCCATGCTTACGCAAGGTAACGTAACCCCATTAGTTCAGGTGCTATCCCTTGACCAATCGGCTATCCTAACCTTAACCACTTGATGGTCAAATGCCTAACCCCAACCAATCGAGCTGCTTCGTAGGGCGGGTCTTGGCGTGGCCATAGTGGGATTCGTAATTTTGCTACCAGGCAGTACGTAGGAGGGCGGAGCCAGGCTACCAGAGTGGCTCTGGGCACATCCAATAGTTTTAAACTTCAACAGAGTACCCGCCTTCAAGGAAGTTAACACTTGCCAACGGAGAGTGGCCAGACTCTCTGGACCAATGACATGTACCAGAGTCTGGTAGGACCAGGCTAGGAATTTATTAGAACAGCAACGATTAATAGATACATTGATTAGTTCTGTTAAATTAATCTCCAACTGTTTTGACAATCGATTATTCTGCTTAAGTCACTTTTTTATTTTAAAAAAAAAACAGTCAAACTTGCGTGATATCAACTTGTTAAATGTGAATATGTTCTAGTTTCTTGTCTCCTCTGTGACTCTAAACTTGAATATCTTTGAGTTGTGGACAAAACGAGACATTTGAGGACGTCCTCTTGGGCTTTTTGGGAAACTCTGATCCACATTTTTCACCGTTTTCTGACATTGTAGACACCAAACGACTGATCCATTCATCCAGACAATAATCCACAGATGAATAAACTATGAAATAATCATTAGTTGCAGCGCTAGATTTGATGGTAGTTCTGCCACAATGTTTGAATATGTATGTTTGAAACCAGCGTGGTACATCGTATGTGCAGAGTTTTTAAAGCCCCGTAAATGTATTCAGTGATCTCCTTAATGTCCGGCGTCAACATAGACCCACAAACCCAAAACATGTATTTTCCATTACTTTGGCAGATGGCTCTAAACGCTATATTACCCATGAGCCTCGGTCACTGTTGCTATAGAGAAGAAAGTCAGATGCGTTGCCGTGGTCGCAGAGTTCATCCAAAAGAGTCACCAGTTCATTTGAAGCAGCAGATTGTATCATCGGTTTTGAGAGTGTAATTTTCTCCATTCGGATGATGATGATGATCTGAACACGCCTTCCTTTTTTTGGGTAAGCGGCCTGCAGTGTAAGCATGACGACTCTGAAGCGCGCTGCTGACTCAAAGCACATCATGTCTTGTCCTCGTTCTGCACTATTGTTGTACGGATTAGTGTCTGTCCTTCTGTAGGCTTGTTGACAGCTGTTGATGACCGACTCTCTGCTGAGCTGTAGCCAAACTGTTGGCCAATGAGCCATGCACTGTATACTAACAGAAAGTTATAGTTGACATACTAGAACAGAATGGGTACACCAAGATCCAAGAACAGGTCGAAACATTTCACATCGGATGACACGATACACTGAGACGAAAGTGAGCCGCGATGGCCGATAATAACAAAAGTGACCAGCGTCGCCTCCAGGCGCGCAGCCGTCCACGCGTCCGTTCTTTCCCCCGTTGACTCGAAGGTTCTCCTTTTCTGCTCCCAGAGAAGGCCGTGCCCAGCATCCCCCGGCTGCAGCGTATGATCGAGGACGCTTGGAAAGAAGGGCTGGATCCCAACGGCGCGTCCCACTTCAACCAGCGGCTGCAGGGAACACGAGCCTGGATCGGCGCCACAGAGATCTACGCCCTCCTCACCTCTCTGGGAATCAGGCAAGCCCTATGCTCTAATAACCACCTTATTAACCTGTGCCCTATTAACACATCCCATAAGAGCGACTTGGCCCATTTCATCTTTTTATTACTGCTTGTTACCGCTTTGCGCGGTTGAACGGCGCGAGAAGATGGCTCGGGTCTGTGTTGCTTGGCTGCGCTTTGATGCGTTGGCTTCCTGTACTGAATGTGGACACTGTCGATGTCTAACTGATGTCTTGCTGCTTCCTGTAGCTCTGCATGGCTTATTCAGAAAGCTTATTTGTTGCTCTAGCTGTCTGTGTGGCGTCTTGTTGACTTCTGTCTGTATAGTTTAAACTGCACTAATGTCTCGCTGTTTCCTGTTGCTCTGGTCTAAACTCATCTGGCCAAAGGACTACAGTTGAAAATTAGCCGGCTGGCTAACACTGGCACGTTTACACAATATATACTCATTAATGTGTTAAAGCACACAACCTCAAACCTTGTGTGAGGTGTATTGAAAGCATTTGGATAAGCTAATGTATGCTTATGTTTTATGCACATTTACTGTAAGTTTATTGTGCTTTTATGTGTGATGTGTCGCCATTTTATTGTTCTCTCGACTGCCCAAGACAAATTTTTCCTATAGGAGACATAGGCTTATCTTATCTTAATCACATGTGGCATAAATATTGGTCAGAAGATTTTCTTTACAGACATGCAGTAACTGCTCCAGGATCTCATTCTGGTCCCATTGCAGCTGTGACTTTAAGGGCCCTATCTTGCACCTGGCGCGGCGCAGCGCAAAGCGTCTCTGCTAGTTTAAGACCGACGAAGTTGTCAACTTCCCGTCCATGGGCGTGCTGGTTTTACAGGGGAGGTGTGTTCAGGTGCATTCTAGGCGTATTGCTATCTTGAGGCAGTGGGAAGTGATCGCACCATTGACCAACAAAAACCTGGTCTGAAGTCAATAGCGCAGCATTTCATTATTTTAACAGCGAATTAGTCAAATGCGCCTAGGCTCGTGCTCAGCGCGTGCACACTATGCTTCTTACACACACACACACACACACACACACACACGCACACAAGGAGGCGCAGCAGCACACAAACATGCAAAAGATGACAAAATGATTACGGTGCAAATCCTCCATCATAATAGCAATGCACCGAGGTCCAAACGCGCCTGGCTTTTAAAGGGAACGGGAGATGACCTCTGATTGGTTTATTGCATGTTACGCCCAAAACACACCTATGAATTAATGAAGACACTAAGCACAAACCCTTTTGAACCATGCGCCTGGCACACAGACCCATTTTTCTGCCGTCAAACTAGCAAAAGTGGATTTGGACACGCCCTAAACGCACCTGCGCCACGCGCCTTCTTGTCGTGCGCTGAGATCGTTCAGATCGTGCCCTACGTCTTCATGCGGCTGTCTGACTCAGTCCACCGTGTCCTGTGTGTGTTCTCAGTGCTCGCATCATGGACTTCCATCAGCCGAGCGGCCCAGGCGGCACCCACCCGCGGCTCTTTGACTGGGTCAAGCAGTACTTCCAGCAGTCCAGCAGGAGCAGCAGACTGCCCCCCCGACTCGTGCACACCTCCATGCCCCCGCTGTACCTGCAGCACCAAGGTACACCGCAGCAGTGATCCACTTCTGATATTGTTTGCCATTGTTACCGTTTGTCGACTAGTCGATTGGAAGAAAACTATTTTGATAATCGATTAACCGTTGGTCATTTTTCATGATATTTTTTTTTTTTTTTTTTTTTTTTTTTTTTGCTGTTTTCAGCCTCTAAAAAATCTTTTCTGTTTTTAATATATTAAACTGAATGTCTTTGAGTTTTGGATTGAGAAAACGAGACCTTTTTAAAGACATCACCTTGGACTTTGAGAAAGTGGGGTTGACGTTTTTCACCATTTCCTGACATCTTGATAGACCAAACAATTAATCGAGAGGGAAAAAAAAAATCAAAACCTTGCGCATATTAAATTTTGAGCCCATGATCAGATTTGAATCCAAATCCTCCAAACGATTCCATTAAAGAAACAATCTTTTTTTTTTTTTTAACCGATTCCAAGTAGGGATCTGTTCTCGATGCCCAATCCTAGTGGGAACACCCGTACCTGGAGCTGTCCACTCGTGACGGGATTTTAAGCTTTCGGGGGCGTGTGTCCTCCCTGCAGGTCACAGCCGCTCCATCGTGGGCCTGGAGCAGAAGAAGAACGGGAGCCTGTGCCTTCTGCTTCTGGACCCCGGCACCTCGGCGTCGGACACCAGGAAGCTGCTGAGCAGGGACAGCGTCTCCCACGCCGTCCGCCACGTCCGCAAGTTCCCCGGCAGCCTGAAGCACAAACAGTACCAGGTAGTGGCGGTGCAGGGCACGCTGTCTGCTGAGGAGAAACAGGTCAGCTGTGTGTGTGTGTGTGTGTGTGTGTGTGTGTGTGTGTGTGTGTGTGTGTGTGTGTGTGTGTGTGTGTGTGTGTGTGTGTGTGTGTGTGTGTGTGTGTGTGTGTGTGTGTGTGTGTGTGTGTGTGTGTGTGTGTGTGTGTGTGTGTGTGTGTGTGTGTAACGGCAGCATTCTTTGTTTTGTGTGTCCAGATCAGCATCTTAAACTCGAGGACATTACGCGCTGAAAGGATCCCGTGAACAGGAATCTTCTATCCACTTTTACTGTCAACATACTTTTTGATTTCAGGAAGTATTTAATGTATTCATTTGCTAATAAATGTTGTAATGTAGCCTTATTTATGTTTTTAATAAACGGTGTTCCCTCCATGCTGTTCACGTATTCCCAGTTAATGTGTGTGTGTGAGAGAGGAAATGGAGCAGAACAACCCCGCCTGACCACAAACAGCCCGGCTCCCAGAGTATCACACTGTTACAATAAGTGCAAATGTCAAAACTCAGATATTTGATTGCTTAAGTGGTTTACTCTCCTTCCTGTGACACACCTTAACAACGGCGTGCATGGTGAGGGAGTTTAAACTGTTTTTCTGATGCGTTTTCACCTGCATTCCCATCATAACCAATGTCAAACATTAACATCCCAGGGGCAAGGTGCAGAGGACCAAATGTCATGTGATTTTAATATCCTAAATTGAGCATGCGGCTGTCAGAATGCGAGGACTCGCTGGTTGGTCATAGATGGAGAAATAGTCTGCTCCCGTTTTTTAAAGGTTCTCTAAGCGATGTGACGCGTTTTTTTAGGCTACAACATTATTTTGTCACATACGGCAAACATCTCCTCACTATCCGCGAACTGCCTGTCCCCTGAATACACTGTAAAAAAAAAAAAAAAAAAAAAAGAAAGTCATGAGCATTGCTTTGAGCACCTTTTTTTAAAGTGGCCATTTTATGGAGAGAAAAAAATCAAAAACTTGGAAGAAAAAAACCTGTTTTGAGTGAGCTACGGTTTCTGAATGTCTTCTGCCTTCAGTGTCCGGGTGAGCTTTCTATGTCACTAGCCGAAACGAGGTGGCTAACCGTAGCATGTTAGCGTGCTAGCTCGTTCTCGATGGCAAAACACTGCTACGACACACACTAGTTCACCATAATCTACAAAAGAACTACTTCCATGTCCCTGTTCTACAGGTATGCTCGTTTAGAAGAAGTCTCCCGGCTAATCCTGTCTTGTACTGACTGAAGTTGTAGAAACAAACCGCTATATGTCATCCTTACCTTAGCTACTGAGCATGTGCGAATGCCAACAAAGATCATACAGAAGTTGAGAGGTCTCACTCTGTAGCTAAAACAGAGCGCTCAACACACAGGGTGAAAAGAGGACCTGCAGCAATGTGCAGTACAACAAAAATATGGTGTTTTTTGAAAATTAAACCATGTAAACCTATTCCGATATAACGTCTAAATTACAATAATGAACCTGAAAATGACCATAATATGGGCGCTTTAATAATGATTTAAACGTTAAGCATGGATGTTCACTCAATTTGAAGAAAAAAATTAAATCTTGTATCTTCATTATCATTGAGACCATTAGTTGTGATTAAGTAGGTGGACTGGAGGATGACTAGTTGGTTAATCTTGTAGTCCGTTTTAAAGAAAAGGCCGTCGCGACACTGAGGCGTCGGACAAACGGTCCAAACCCCCGAAATAATCTGCTGACCGTGATCTAAAACGGAGAAATCCTGGAGCGACACGAGGAAGAGGGATGTTAGTCCTGAAGACTGGGCCAACGGTCCCAGCTGCAGTCCAGAATCACTACCCATCTTTGTCATATCTGAGAGAATAACCCTGAGAATAGGTTGTTTATCAATATGCAATACACTGATCCACGCCCACACACACACACACGTACATTTCCCATAAACGAGATCAGACTAACAGTCACACTCTATCGCATTATAAATAACCCACAACTAAAACCTGTTAGCACAGAAACCATTATAAAAACACAATAGGAATATTTTTCTAAACAGTGTATGAATCATACAGTTACTCAGTCTGTCAGCAGCATGCCAGATTGGGGACTTTTTTTTTTACATTGTGGTATTAGTACTTTTACTGAAGTAAAGGATCTGAATCCTTCTTCCATCGCAGCCTGTAAACAACTCTGTGAATTAGAATTAGAAGTAAAGGGTACTCGTGTGGACATAAACCATTGCGTACTGCAGAGTACTGGCCCATTTCAGTTCAGTTTGAGCTCGATCAGTACTGAGGATTCCCCCCCCACCCCAATCTCCCTCCCCATCCCTCTCCCTCAGCCTGTCATCGCTGGGTGATGTGTGAGGAGGAGGTGAGCTGAGGTGATCTGAGAGCGGGAAGGGAGGGAGGAAAGGAGGGAGGGAGGGAACCTCTGTGCAAGTTCCCGGAGCTGCTTTCTGTCAGCGGGGCGTTCAGCAGCGCGCAGCCGGGCCGAAGAGGTGGGACCGCCGGGCCGCCACGGTTTATAGCAGAGTGGGTGAAAAGAATAAGAAAAGAGAAGGGGAAAAAAGCAGTAGATTTCCGAGAGTGAAGTGGGCTGATCAAGGTGCGCGTGGTGGACGGAGAGAGAGAACCCAGCGGACAGAAGAGCGCGCAGCAGGTACGGCTGTATGCAGCATGTTGGTGACGACGGGCACCTTTTTTACACTGAGTGGACCTGGACGAGCTGGGATGTAGACTACTGTGGCCTACCTGAGTGCACTTTCCCGGTCCCGTGTTCTGCTCCTTTCTACTTGCATGTCTCAGAGGGAGATATTGTACTTTTTTGCCGCACCACATTAATCAGACAGATTTCAGTGCCTTTTCAGGTTATTACAACCAAATATAATCAGCTAAATAAATGATGATTCTAGATTAAAGTACCCAGCAGAATATAAAGTCGGTCAAATGAGCTGCACCTTTACCAGCTGCAACATTTAAACATCACACCAGTTGTATAGATTATTCTGCAGAATGAGGACTTTTTTTTTATTTATTTTTTTAACTGTTGGTACTTGAAGTTTGTTTTGATGCTGATACTTTTGTACTTTTGAGTGGGATTTTTGAATGCAGGCCTTTCCCCTTGGAACCGAGTATTTTTTTACACTGTGGTATTGCTACTTTAACTTTTAGTGCGTTAACACATGTGAGTACTTCCTCCACATCTGGGAGTAGGAGCCAACTGGTTTTTGAAGGTCTGCTGGTGAATGATGACAGATGAAGTGAGAATGTTGGGAATGTGTTATTAATATAGCTATGGAGCCCTTAAATGAAAACTACTGCTGTTTTTGGATTCGCTTCTGCTTTAGCCATCATGGACGCAAACGACGTCAAGACGCGTGAGCACGAACTGGTGCCCCACCGAGGCTTCACGCTGATCAGCGGGACTCACGATCCGGACGACGTGGACCAGATTTACAACCTGGAGATCAGAGACTCGGACGTGTTTGTCGTCACATACCCAAAATCAGGTGAGAGGGAACTGAAGATGGATGGCTGTTGTGCTGCAAGGGGGAGGCCGCCTCAGGTCAGGTGGGTGGGGTTCTGGGAGAAGGAGCATTAGCTCATTAGTATGTGCACATGAATGCCCTGCTCTTTTGTGTGTTGCAAATGGTTTTGAGCAGAGAGCCGGGGTATCGGGTGACAAGGGTGTGTTGTGAAAACTGCGAGAGAGGAATGAGGCCGGGGCTGACCTACCCGAGCGCGGGCCGTGTGCTCTCTGTCCGACAGGCACCATCTGGATGCAGCAGATCCTGCTGCTGGTCCAGGCGAAGGGTGACCTGGCCGCCATCCGCCAGCTCGACAGCTACAGCAACGCTGACCTGGTGCCCTGGATCGAGCTGATTGGCAGCAGGCAGGCGTTCATCACGGCGCCGTCCCCCCGGCTCAGGGTCACCCATCTGCAGTTCCACCTGATGCCTGCCGCTTTGAGCCAGAAGAAGGGCAAGGTCAGCGCTCCCCCTTCCCTTTGCCTATTTTGCACCTACACACTGAACCCTAACCCAGTCTGCGAGACTAAACATTACTTGCAGGCGCGGCTGTTCTCTCGCTTCTTATTTACCCTATGATCATCCATCCTCTGTTTATACAGCAGCTCCAGCTGTGGGTGTCCACAGGACCAGTTATATTTAGTACAGTCTCTCATGTCACGACTCATTTTCCGCCCTAACGACCAAGAGAGGCACAACTTGTCTGATGTTACTATTTTGAAGTTACAAAACAGGTAGTGTAGGAATCCGGTGTAAACGGCTTGACTGGTCTTGAAATCTGTCGTTGTTACACTCTGCTGGAGAAGAGTTCACACAATGCATGTTTATCTGACAATGCATGTTTATCTGACAATGCATGTTTATCTGACAATGCATGTTTATCTGACAATGCATGTTTATCTGACAATGCATGTTTATCTTACAATGCATGTTTATCTGACAAATGTGCCACATGTGAATACTATGGAAATTATAAACCCAAAGAACATTTACTCAATTATGTTAGATCTATTTAGGGAATAGCACTGCAGTTGACCTAAAAGGTTTGGGGCTGGAGCCCCCGAAGTCCCCCAAATATAAAAAAGTCCATGGATTAAAAATCAATAATCGAAAGAGAAATGACCGTCCTTGTTTGCTCTTGGAGGTGTTCTGGCAGCAGTTAAACAGAAGTCTCTTTTTACAGTGGTGGCCTACGGGGGAAAATCCTCCGCAGGCTGCCAGGCTGAGTGCTGTTCCTGGTCAATGTTGGTGGCATATTAAAGGATACATTCTCCTATTTTTTTTTTTACACGTCTGCCTTGCACATTGAGAGCATTAGTGGTCTTTGCAGTTGCTCATCTTCTCCATACTGGCCACAGAGTTCCCTTTCTAAAGCGATCCAATGAAAGTGATGGAGGCCAGAACCCACGGTGCTTGTTCTGTGTGTGAATGGGTTCTAATGGAGGCTTCAGCAGTCTGAAGTGTCTCTCTGTTTGATGCCGTCCGGCCTCTTTGTGTTTCCACTGACTGGTTCCCTGCTGAGCTACAGCGGAAGGACAGTGAAAAAGATGATTTGTGTAACTCGTATTCATTTCAGCTGAACTTGCACAGAACCATGATTGTGGAATTTGTAACCCGCACGTTCATTTCCAGCCAGTGTGGGCCAGATGAATCATTAACGCAACCAACAGTGCTTTCAATGGGAGTGCTGTTTTAATCCTCCTGTTGTCCTCGGGTCAAATTTGTCCCATTTTCCAAAAGTTTCTATACCAGAAATTTTGGTTTCTTACAACCAAATTGTCAAAAAAAAAATAATGTGGATGGTTCCATGCAGCGCTCTTCACAAGTAAAATAACTGAACATTCACATCTTTGATTGAATTTGCGTGTTTCATTCAATTTTATAGCATTTGGGGAAAAAATAGATTAAAGAACAACCGCAAAAAGTGACAAACAAGTCGGAAAAAGCTTAAAAACAGTACAAAAAAACTTGAAAGTAAGTGACAAAAACGTTGTAAAGGCTTCAAAAACATTGGGAAAAGTGACAAATGTCGAAAGAAGTTTGAAAAATAGACGAACAATTGTTGAAAAAAAAGTTTTAATTTTAAATTTTGAGCCAGAAAAACAAAAAGTTGCATGGTCGCCAGGAAGACAACACAAGGGTTAAGACAGACGGGGAAATATGAACTTATCCTTCAAGGCATTGATGTTTCCTGAAATATATATGCACATGTCACAACATACCCAAACCAGAGACTAAAGGAAAGAGGAAACTCTCAGTCAGCCGGCCTCAGGCTGAGACAACAAGTCTCCATGCACACGTGGAAATGATGGCCGGATGGCGGGGCTGATTTATCCTATGGCACATAGCCATAGGATGGCTCAATTCTGATTGGCTGCAGGGTGATAATGGACACCTCGTCGGGCATTAAGCCTTGCATAAAAGAACAGTCGAGTGTACTGCTTCACTTAATGTTGATGGCTTTAGTCTATAATGTGGCCGATTTTATATAAACAAACAAAGCTGCATTTTGGTCTGCACTAATTAGAAAAACTACTCTTTCAATAAAGATTTGACAATGTGTTTATGCTCCTTATGTTCTTAGCTAGAAAATTGTTAAAGGACAATTCCGGCGCAAAATGAACCTAGGGGTTTACTAACACATGGGTACGACCGTTCTGTGGGATACGTTTTCATGCTAATCGAATGTGACCAGTTTTATCGCAAACCGCTAATTAGCTTATAACGCTAGTCGTCGGGGCTTTTGAAAGTAAAAATATAAAGGCAGGCGCCCATCTTGGGAAAACAGTCACGACCAGTCGAACGACGAACGACGTGCAACCAGTAACAGGTAACATAGCTCAAGCACAGCACGGTTTTCCCAAGATGGCGCCTGCCTTTATACGTGAACGGTACTGTCTTTCTAAACTATCTTTTTTTAATAAACTGTCTGTACACTTACAAAGTTCTCAATGCTTCGGTTTACATGTAGGGACCCTCGTTATGCTACCGTGGAAGTGTGGTGCTATTTTGAGTCTTGTTAGTGGTTTAGAAATAGATTTCTTTTTACTTTACCCGTGCCCCGACGACTAGCGTTATAAGCTAATCAGCGGTTTGCGCTAAAACTGGTCACATTCGATTAGCATGAAAAGATTTCCCAGAGAACGGTCGAACTCGGTACCCATGTGTTAGTAACCCCTAGGTTCTTTTTGTGCCGGAATTGACCCCCCCAAAAACCACTGTCTCTGGCAGGGTCCGGCAGCTAACACTGACCCTGGTCCTGGAGTTCCCTGTCCTCATCCTGTGGTGCTCTGTTGTTTGCTCTAGTTGGTCCTGTGACTTTCTGCCCTGTAGCTGCATGAAAATGGTACACGCCCAAATCCTCCCATTAACACTGAGAAGCCTGATTTCAGGCCCCGGGAGGGTTTTGGCATGAACATACGGTACAGTTACAGACCGATACTGTAGAATTGTATCTTGTCATGTGCCTACAGCTTTAAAAATCCGACAAGGCATTTAAGAGTCATTCAGTCAGTCCCCAGGGAGACTGTGACAGTGATAAACTGTTGATACCCAGACTGTGCCTCTTTTTAGGTGATCTACGTGGCAAGAAATCCCAAAGATGTCCTTGTGTCTTACTTCTACTTCCACAAGCTCGCAAACATGTTGGAAACGCCGAAGGATTTTGACGACTTCTTTGAGAAATTCATGAGAGGAGACGGTGAGTTGTGTTTCCGCGCGCACAGAGGATGTTGCTCGTGGCGTTTCGCGATCAATGTGTCTGCAGTGTGGTGGTAACGTTGTGCATTATTCATTGCAGTGTTTGGGTGCAGCTGGTTTGAGCACATTAAGACTTGGTACTCACACAAGGATGATATGAGCATGCTGTTCATCACTTATGAAGAAATGATTCAAGTAGGAGCTGAAATCATTTCCATCCCTACATGTCCATAAGCTGTCGTGCCATACGTTGCGTTTATATATCAATCTGTGGTGCGTTTGTGCTGCTGTGTCTCTGTCCAGGACCTGCGGTCGGCAGTGGAGAGGATCTCGGCGTTCCTGGGCCAAGAGCTGAGTGCTGAGCAGCTGGCCAGCGTGGTGAAACACAGCACCTTCAGCAACATGAAGAAGATCCCTCAGGCCAACTACGAGCAGGTGTCAGGGGAGCTGCTCAGCCACCAGCAGGGGGCCTTCATGAGGAAAGGTGAGAAGCAATTTATTTTTTTATTTAATTATCCCACAAAACGTACAACTCACAACATGAACACTCCCCCTCCCCCCATGGTCACCACCCACTCAGACAAAAGTCAAGAAAAGATGACACAGTAACTACAATACAACAGTCAAAACCATTCAACAGGAATAGTCATTTCATTTTTTCATTTTAATATTCGTTCAACAGGATAGTAACAAAATAGACAATAAACCAGTGGATAAATAAGTGACGACACCATAAGCCAGGGGTGTCAAACATACGGACCGTGGGCCAGAACTGGCCCGCCAAAGGGTCCAATCAGGCCCACAGGATGACTCTGCAAACTGTGAAAATTGCAGAGAAGTTAATTCAATTCCAAACGTACCACTCGATCTCTGAGAATATCCGAGTTCTTTTTCCGTAATTTTACCACTTTAATCTCAGAAATTCAGAGTTTTTTTCTCTCTGAATATTACCCCTCTCTCCCGGGTCCACAACATTTTCTTTTTTTTTGCGTTTGCCAACATCAAGCTGACAAGAAACTCTGTGGCAGATAAAGTTTCTGATCTTTCTGGAGAGGTTTACTGGTCTGGCCCACTTGAGATCAGATTAGGGGGATGTGGTCCATGAACTCAATGAGTTTGACCCCCCTGCCATAAATCCATCAAAGACATCAAAAGCTTCTAGGAGCCCTCCAGAAAGTTCAGCTACTTTCCCCATTTTCTACTATAGACATCCAATCTGGCAGACATCTTTTCAAATGCCGTCACCCTCGCCATCTCACAAGCCCACTCCTGGATAGACGGCAGCCCTTCATTCTTCCATCCTCTTAAAATAATCTGTCTGGCTATCATTACACTAGTCTGGACCCAGCTTCTTATGTTCTTATCCATCCTGCCTAGGATTGACCCATCTCCCAGAACAAATCATCTTGGGCTGAATGGAACCTGGCTCCCTGCCATCTGACATAGGTTGTCATGTTTCCCTGTCCAACATTCCTGGACCTTATCACAGGACCATAGGACATGAAGTAATTGGCCTTACATTTCCCCGAATTTGGTGTCACAACCTCTGATCGATAATCATTACAACCAACAAGTATTTCAGCGTCAACTCAACTCAATTACAGAACCGTCAAAACCATAAATCACACCGTGGTGACAACAGACACGTAGAACTGGCGATGAATGGACACCTGGCTATAGACTTAGGCCGTAACAATTTGGGAGATGTAGATGATAAGATTTGTAGATTTATGATTGTTTTTACCTACCCAAACTACTTTTTATTACCACCACTGGGAATCACCAATATCTGAACATTTCAAAATCCTCCAAACACAACCCCTTTATTTATTTTTATGGCCACTTGGAGGCAGCACAGAGCAGCTGTAAACACAACACTGACAGTATACAGCAGACTCGCGGATGGATGTCAGTCCAATATGTAGCTCTGTTTTCATCTCATCTGTTTTCTACCAAAAATGTTTTTGCGCTGGTCAGGGGGTACTTGGCTTAAAAAAACAAGTCAAAGGGGGTACAATATTGAAGAAAATTTGACACTGGTATATATATATATATATATATATATATATATATATATATATATGTATATGTATATGTGTGTGTCTAGTTATACCGACCAGAAGGGAGTCAGTGACCCGAGCAGATGGAGACGAGACGGGTCTGAAGTAAAATGACACATGACCTTCTCCTGTGATGCTCACTGTTGAACTCTAGGCACCATCGGGGACTGGAAGAATCACTTCACCGTGGCCCAGAACGAGAGGTTTGACGAGCTCTTCCACAGAGAGATGGCGGACACTCCTCTGCATTTCATCTGGGACATCAGGGACATTGAGTGATCAGCTGTTGGTATCGTGGCAACACGAAGACGAAGACAGTCGCCGCCGCGGCTTCATGAACACTGTGCTATACAGAAAAAAAAAAAAAAAAACATTACTCCTGTCAGCTTCTCTCTCTCCTTCTGCCACAGCAGGGTCTCTGTACATCTAGCCCCGAAGGCTTCAGCCACTGCTTTGCAGTCATTTCAGCACACTTTGAAAAGCTATGCAAAGCCTCATTGAGGACAGCACGTGCAGTCATTTTGACATAGTAGGACATAGTATTTTCTTAGAATCATCCAATAGATCTGTTGTGGTGTCAGTGCAGCGAGCCCTGTTGTCTCTTACTCCAGCCTTTGCCTCGGTGCCAACATCAGTCTGCAGAGAGCGTCCAGCTTCAGGTAATCCCTCAGGGATCGTTCTGTTTTTAGAGTGGCGCCTGGTAACGCAGCGCACGCCCCTTTAACCCTCCTGTTGTCCTCGGGTCAGTTTGACCCATTTTCAATCAGAAATTTGGGTTTTTTCGACTAAATTGTCACAAAATAATTAACGTGGATAGTTCCATACAACGTTTTTCACAAATAAAATAATTGATCAGATCACTACTTTCATTAAATCTGGGTGTTTTCTTCAATTTTATAGCATTTGAGAAAAAAACTTGGGGGGGGAAAGCGACAAAAGTGTCGAAAAGACGACCAAAACGTTGACAAAAAAAAGTTTTAATTTAAAATTTTGACCCAGGAAACCAAAAAGGGTTAAATCCATCTTCACTTACACCATAGAACAATTACTGAAGTGAGTTTTCTGTTCATACATCAAGCAGTTTTAAAGGTGCTGTAGGTAGGATTGTGAAGATCCAGGTCTTAGCCAAAAAATTTGAACATCGACAACTTCTCAGTCCCTCCCCCTCTTTCTGCTAAAGCCCAAAACGGTCTCCTAAGCCCCTTCCCCCAAAAGGGAGAATGAATGCGTGTGCATGAGCAGTTAGACACCTCGCCTCGCCCTGATTGGTGCATTTGAACAGGGAGCTGTGGATTTTTTGCAAATCACACTACAGGCTGTATGTAGGTGGTGCCAGAGGAGCCAGATTTATTTTTTTAAATGACCTGCTTCATGTAGTTCTACTGGAACATGGGGTCAGGTTCAGCAAATATGACAGAAAGTTAGTTTTATAAGTCGTACCTACTGCACCTTTAACTTTCACACTGTGGTGAAAGGGAAGGATTGTATCTTGTAGTAAAATATTGTGTTATTTGGCTGCTATAGTAAGAGTCTTTGACATTGATGGTCATAAAAATATGAGAATAGCGGTGAAAGCGTGTTGTCTCGGTGTGAACAGGCAGACAACAGATGATTCCTCAGATTGTCACTTTCAGATGTGACGCTTGTAGCTGGAGTTACATACATGTAAGAATGGAATTCAAAAATATGACATATCTTTATATATCATATTTCTGAATTCCATTCTCATCGGCGATGTTGGTTGTTTAACAACTTCACAACATCATCAAAATGTCATCAAACGTGTTTCCATTGAGAGACCCCGAGCTGCAGAAAAGGACATGTTTTGTTATAAAGTTTACATGAAAGAAATACAGATCGGACTGCATTTACCTGTTTAAATCATCACTATTCAATAAAAAGTGATCATCATCATCATCAATCATGAGTTCTTTCACACTTATTGACTTTGTCTGTGGAGTACAGACGGCCTGTGGATACACTGAATGTTACATTGCTCTAAAGATGATAAAGCTTTGACTTGTTTTGGTATTTAGTAGTCTCCCATGTCCAGACCTTCCTCCACAGGGCCGCGGAGGAAGGTCTGGCTAGTCCACACATCATTCCTGGATGGGAGAAAAACGTGCTCTAGTTTATTGGCATTTCTTTAAACCAATCACAATCGTCTTGGGCAGTAGTAAGCGACGGTGCCTCTGCAAAATAACCTCGGGAAGGAACTTGTTTTGGTGGAACATGTGTACGTTCAAAACTAGTTTAAGTCGTGTGAGAGAAAACTCTGATTGGACAGATAGTCTAGCTAGCTGTCTGGATTTACCCTGCAGAGATCTGAGGAGCAGTTAACCATAGTCCTCAGAAATCCATCGGAGGTTAGAACGCCAACAAAAAGACACTGTTTACACGTACATGGTTCTTTTTTACAAACTGAGACATTTCCCTTCGTTGGTACCCTTCGTTTACACACAACGGAGAATTCGCCTCTGAAACCGAATCTTTCTAAAAACTCCGGCCAGAGTGGAGATTTTTGAAATCTTCGTTTGCACGTTTGTATGTAAACTGAGACAAACGGAGGTTTAGGCAGCCGAGAGAGCGAAAGAGGAAATGATTGGTTGCTGTTGTTGCTATTTTCGGGATTCTGATCGGCTAACGTGGGCTTGAGCTTCTCGTTACACTGCCACCTACAGGTTTGTCATGCTCTTGACTGCATTGACGGCATATATACACGGGTACATACTGTATAAACAAACACTTCTCTGAAAACTGACAGCTGTGCACGATGTAATTTTTGAAAACGGAGAGGTTGAAATGTCGGTTTATGAAAATAGCCGGCCAGACAGAGGAAGAGGAAGGACATCCGGCGGAATTTCCGGCAGCAACGGAGCAATCCCCGAAGTGGAACATCATCGTGGATGGACTAAAGTTCTTTAAACTGCACTAAACAATGGTTTTTATCTAGAATGGGTCAGTTATTTCAATTGTTTTGCTGCGTTTACTTCCTCACACGTTAGATGTAAACACTGGCTGTAAAGCTCTTCGTCCGGTGAGGTAGAAAGGCGCCGTAGAAATATCAGAGTCACGGCTCGCCGGAGTAATTCTTATTTATTTACTTACTTATTTTTCAAAACTACTCCTCGTGCTTTTAGTGCTCCAGGGGATAAATAAAATGTATTTGAATTGAATATTAATGCGGTCCATTGACGATCATTTAATAGATTATAGAACGTGATATTTGAACAGTATATAAAGTGTTCATAAGGACACCATAAACACTAATAACAGTAATAAAGCCACAACTAAAACTCCATAATGAGTGCCTTAAATGTTCATAGTCATGAATAGTATGTTTTGTATATTTTGCTTTCATTGACCTAAAGAAGAATTTGAATGCAGTACCTCTCACTCAAAGTGAAAAACTACACAGCAAATCTCCAAAACCTAAGCTATTTGTCAGCCAGTTTTCAATTGCATTAAACACTTTTTTCAAAACATTACACACAATTCTCTACATAAGACACAAAAATCTAACAGGAAGTGACTTGCTATCCATTTCTAAACACAACCAATCAAAATGCTACACTTATTTACCAGGGCACACACACTCCTCACATTTGCAAACACATTATGTCATAACTGAACACTAACCAATCACTGCTTTAGTATAGGCCTATACATAGGTCAAAGGTCAGATTACCAGTTTTGAACAATGGATGACAACAATAGACAGAGAGCAAGAGGAGTAGGAGGTAGAGACAGGGGATAACAAGGAGGAGGAGGGAAGAAGAGTAAGGAGAGCCATCTCTGATGAGATCAGGGAGAGAAGCCCATCTTAAGTAGCTTTATAGTGGAGTCCATACTGCATGCAACTATCTAATGACTATTTCAGCATTACTAATCAATCAGACTTTGTTTTGCACAAAGTGTATACAATTCTGTCCCCCCCCACACAACCCCCCCCGCCCCTACACACAAGCACGCACAAACACTCACAACACACACACACATACACACATATTCTTTATTCTAAAAATGATACCTTTGGTTTACATATGTTTATACTTTTGTGTTCTTGTTTCATGCTACTGTATACAACACTGAGCTACTCTTACAAACGTAATGTTTCGGCCAATAAATATTTTCTGTTTTACTGTAACATTACATTTTTTTACAGGTGCACTTTTCAACCACTTTCAGCAGATCACTTTCTCTCTAGAACATTGTAAATGTAGATATAAGCCTATGAACGACAAAAGAGCTTTAGATTTAGAACAACAGTGTGTACATGGTATATCCAAAAATTTGCCATTTGATGCAAATGCTTCGTTTTGAGATGTGTTTATGGTATTTAGAATGCAGTGTTTCATTTTGAAGGAGATGTGAGGCATTTAGTAACTTTTTTAAATTTAAATTTTGAGTGTGCAGTTTTAGGAATTGTGTGTAGAGTTTTGAAAAAAGGAGACATAGTTTTGAAAATGTGTGTAAGCAGTTGGAAAAAACTGTAATGTCAGTAAACTCTCTGAATATTTGAGACGTTGCTGCCCTCTTCTGGCCTGTCACTGGATGTCCTGCATGTGAAACAGCACCGGAGCCAAGCCACACATTTGTTTGGTCAATTTAATAGTTCAGGCAGAGAAATGAACACTGGTGGGTGATTATGTATGGGTTGGTTGTTGTTTTTTTTATGAAGATTCCCTCTCCAACTGCTGTCAGAGTCTTTGAAAAGGAACTGGGTCTGCTCAGACGATCCGACTCCAGAGACGGTGCTGTCCGTCCCCCAGCAGTCCTGCTTTAGTCCTCATCGCTCCCCATCTCTAAAGGGTCAAAGTCAGGGTCGTCCTCATCCAAGTCCATCCATCCATCCATCCATCTTCGTCCGCTTATCCGGTGTCGGGTCGCGGGGTGAGCAGCTCCAGCAGGGGACCACAAACTTCCCATTCCCGAGCAACATTAACCAGCTCCGACTGGGGGATCCCGAGGCGTTCCCGGGCCAGGTTGGAGATATAAACCCTCCACCTAGTCCTGGGTCTTCCCCGAGGCCTCCTCCCAGCTGGACGTGCCTGGAACACCTCCCTAGGGAGGCGGCCAGGGGGCATCCTTACCGGATGCCCGAACCACCTCAACTGACTCCTTTCGACGCAAAGGAGCAGCGGCTCTACTCCGAGCTCCTCAAGGATGACTGAGCTTCTCACCCTATCTCTAAGGGAGACGCCAGCCACCCTCCTGAGGAAACCCATTTTGGCCGCTTGTACCCTGGATCTCGTTCTTTTGGTCATGACCCAGCCTTCATGACCATAGGTGAGGGTAGGAATGAAAACTGACCGGTAGATCGAGAGCTTTGCTTTCTGGCTCAGCTCTCTTTTTCGTCTGGCGGTGCGATAGATTGAATGTAATACCACACCCGCTGCGCCGATTCTCCGACCAATCTCCCGCTCCATTGTCCCCTCACTCGCGAACAAAACCCCCAAGGTACTTGAACTCCTTCACTTGGGGTAAGGACTCATTCCCTACCTGGAGAAGGCATTCCATCGGTTTCCTGCTGAGAACCATGGCCTCCGATTTAGAGGTGCTGATCCTCATCCCAACCGCTTCACACTCGGCTGCGAACCGATCCAGTGAGTGCTGAAGGTCACATCAGGACCACATCATCTGCAAAGAGCAGCGATGAGATCCCCAGCCCACCGAACTGTAACCCCTCTCCACCCCGACTACGCCTTGATATCCTGTCCATAAATATTACAAACAGGATTGGTGACAAAGCGCAGCCCTGGCGGAGGCCAACCCTCACCTGAAACGAGTCCGACTTACTGCCGAGAACCCGGACACAGCTCTCACTTTGGTCGTACAGAGATTGGATGGCCCTGAGTAGAGACCCCCTCACCCCATACTCCCGCAGCACCTCCCACAGTATCTCCCGGGGGACCCGGTCATACGCCCTCTCCAAATCCACAAAACACATGTAGACCGGTTGGGCATACTCCCAGGCTCCCTCCAGGATCCTTGCGAGAGTGAAGAGCTGGTCCGTTGTTCCACGACCAGGACGGAATCCGCATTGTTCCTCCTCAACCCGAGGTTCGACTATCGGCCGAACCCTCCTTTCCAGCACCTTGGAGTAGACTTTACCAGGGAGGCTGAGAAGTGTGATACCCCTGTAATTGGCACACACCCTCTGGTCTCCCTTTTTAAAAAGGGGAACCACCACCCCAGTCTGCCACTCCTTTGGCACCGTCCCAGATTTCCACGCAATGTTGAAGAGGCGTGTCAACCAGGACAGCCCCTCCACACCCAGAGCCTTTAGCATTTCTGGACGGATCTCATCAATCCCCGGGGCTTTGCCACTGTGTAGTTGTTTGACTACATCAGTGACTTCCGCCTGGGAAATCGACGACAATCCCCCGTTATCCTCCAGCTCTGCCTCTAACATAGAGGGCGTATTAGTCGGATTCAGGAGTTCCTCAAAGTGCTCCTTCCACCGCCCTATTACCTCCTCAGTTGAGGTCAACAGTGTCCCATCCTTACTGTACAAAGCTTGGATGGTTCCCTGCTTCCCCCTCCTGAGGTGGCGAACAGTTTTCCAGAAGCACTTTGGTGCCGACCGAAAGTCCTTCTCCATGTCTTCTCCAAACTTCTCCCACACCCGCTGCTTTGCCTCTTTCACGGCAGAGGCTGCAGCCCTTCGGTATCCTGCAACTGCCTCCGGAGTCCTCTGGGATAACATATCCCGGAAAGACTCCTTCTTCAGTCGGACGGCTTCCCTGACCACCGGTGTCCACCATGGTGTTCGTGGGTTACCGCCCCTTGAGGCACCTAAGACCACAGCTCCTCGCCGCAGCTTCAGCAATGGAAACTTTGAACATTTTCCACTCGGGTTCAATGCCCCCAGCCTCCACAGGGATGCACGAAAAGCTCAGCCGGAGGTGTGAGTTGAAAGTCTGTCGGACAGGGGCCTCCTCCAGACGTTCCCAATTTACCCGCACTACACGTTTGGGCTTACCAGGTCTGTCCAGAGTCTTCCCCCACCCCCTGACCCAACTCACCACCAGATGGTGATCGGTTGACAGCTCTGCCCCTCTCTTCACCCGAGTGTCCAAAACATACGGCCTCAGATCAGATGAAACAATTATGAAATCGATCATTGACCTTCGGCCTAGGGTGCTCTGGTACCAAGTACACTTATGAGCATCCCTATGTTCGAACATGGTGTTCGTTATAGACAATCCATGACTAGCACAGAAGTCCAACAACAAACAACCACTCTGGTTTAGATCAGGGAGCCATTCCTACCAATCACGCCTCTCCAGGTGTCTCCATCATTGCCCACGTGCGCATTGAAGTCCCCCAGCAGAACAATGGAGTCCCCCACTGGCGCCCCATGCAGGACTCCACTCAAGGTCTCCAAGAAGGCCGAATACTCCGAACTCCTGTTTGGTGCATATGCATCCAAGTCTAAGTCCTCAATGTCCTGGAACAGGGACTCGTCCACTTCGACGTTGTTTCCAGCTGCAGAGGAAGAAAGCAGCCATGTGTTAGAATAAAAACAAACCAATCTCCACTCTGAACTCAAGTTAGGAGCTATATATATATATAAAAGGTCCCATGATTCCACGCAACTTCCTAACGTCATCAAAAGTCCAGTTTTACCGTCCATTGTTTTGGTTTAGAGACCCCTAGCGGCAGAAAGTTACATATTGTACATTTAAATACAGTCCTAATCTAGTCCTCACTAACACGGGCCCAATTATAGTAACTACATGAAAACTTTGCTCTTGTTGCATTAAATGTCGTTTGTGTTTAGCCTACATCATAATTTTCTATCATGTGAAATAAGAGGCCAAGGCGGCCTGAAGCTGCAGACAGATGCTCCCCAGCAGTCAGCTCCCCCTGCTGTTCATAAGGTGCCTCTGCACCCCTTTCGTTTCAGACCCTCCCACCAGCCTTTGGGCCACGCCTCCTCATTTACATTAACATGTGTCAAGTCCAAACGAAAAGGCAGTGTTAAATGGAAATTCAAAAGCCAAATATTAAATCCGAATAAAAATCCAATGTTAAATTGAAATTCAAAAGCCAAATATTAAATAAAAATTAAAAGCCAATGTTAAATTGAAATTCAAAAGCCAAATATTAAATGAAAATTAAAAGCCAATGATAAATTGAAATTCAAAAGCCAAATATTAAATGAAAATTAAAAGCCAATGTTAAATTGAAATTCAAAAGCCAAATATTAAATGAAAATTAAAAGCCAATGATAAATTGAAATTCAAAAGCCAAATATTAAATTCAAAAGCCAAAGCCAAATGGAAAATTAAAAAAATATATTTTTTAATTTTATCTCGCTTTGTTTTCTCTTTGGACTTTTAATTTCTCTTTGGACTTTTAATTTGAAATATGAATAAATATTTCCTCCATAGTTAGGCAGACTTTTAACTATGCTGATGGTCAGAAAGAACAATGCGCCACTGTTGTCCGTCACAGGTTGAGGAGTAACTTATTCTCATGGTCAAACTGATATCAAACTGATATTAACGTTGTTGCTGCACTCTTGTTGCTTTCTGACCACCGTCATACAGTGCTGCTTTCTGCACGTACAACAGTATCCTTTTCTCATTTTTGCATGACTAAGCTGTCACAGTGCTTTTCCACTAAACACACTATACTATTCAACTATTATTTGTATCCTCATAAAGCACAGCCAGCTTGACTGATTATTTTTATTTCTAACACTACACTCATGAGACCATGGCATGTTAATGTACGTTACTCAGCAACAGGTGAAAATAGGGGCAAGGTTGCGCGACTAAAGTCAAAATGAATTGAACATTTACTGAGGAACGAGAAGTGAACCTGTATGTGTGAAAACAGCTTTATCTCACGCATCTGTTTAGTTGTTGTTGAATATATAGGGTTCATATGCTTTGAAAAAACCTGGAAAAGTTATGGAATTTGAAAAATGCCAATTCCAGGCCTGGAAAGGTTTTGGAAAAGTCATGGAAGTCATTTTTTTTTTTTAACACAGCATAATAATATGTGATTAACTCCATCCGTATTTTCACGTCGTCGTAACCTCAACATTCTATTTGAGGAGCGATATTATGAATCCCATTATGAACCACATAAATTGTCATTTATTTTATAGTTAAACCTCTGAGGGTAAACTTTAACACAGATTTGTATTATTATTGTATAATGTCAAATGACATTTTCAGGAACGCATAGTCATGGAAATTTGCCGAAAAATATTGGTTAAAATGCGAATGAACCCTGAATATATAGCATAATTATATCATTTGTTGAATATATAGCATACAATCATTTTGTCATTCTTTCACGGAGGGTGCCCCCCCAATACAATGGTTGGGAAAACACTCAAACCAATATATATTTACTAGGGGTGTCAAAATTAAAGCGTTAATTTTTGCGTTAATTTTTTAATATTTAACTTGTTAAAAAAAATTAACGTCTACATAACAGCAGGCGGCGCTACTCTGTATTGTTGCCCAAGTAATGAAAACCGGCAGCTGATTGGACGAACGCGTCACATGGGTTTGTTTTCTCCGGATATTGAGAGCCAGACTGTCATGGCGGCCGTTCAGAATACGATCTCATATTGTACTAAAATAGTTCACTGAAACATGTTTCTGAAAACATTTTAAGCGAGAAATAGACCGTGCAGTTGCTGAATCTGTCTTCATTTCAGCTCAACAAAGGTCAGTTTAGAAGATTTTCGTCAGATTTTGAGAGACTAGTCACCTCATTCCGCTCGCCATTTCCGGGTGAGTCCCGACTTCCCTGCCGTCGACTGAGCTCTCGGCTCGTTGGAGATGAACTGAACTCTCGGCTCGTTGGAGATAAACTGAACTCTCGGCTCGTTGGAGATTAACTGAACTCTCGGCTCGTTGGAGATGAACTGAACTCTCGGCTCGTTGGAGATGAACTGCTCCTCGCCTGTAAAGTAGACGAGAGCAGGCGACAGCAGCCGGGGACGGTGACAAAAATCTGCTCTCAAGTCGGACAGTTTCTAGCCGTTTCCAGCAGCCTTCAGCAGGACTAAATAAGCCAAATTGTTGCTGCTGTTGTTCTGAAAGATATTAAACATTCTGAACTTAGCAGAAGATTTCCTTGTTTGTTTTTTTCTTCATATTTGCAAAGTTAGGTGATTTAGCATTTAAATAGCCAATATTACAAGCTTCAGTCTCAATTTAAAAAATTGAGACAATAGTACAGCAAATTGTGCAATTAATTAGTTCATTTTTTTTTAATCGATTGACAGCCCTAATATTTACATAAAATTGGCATATACATACCCCGTGTGTGTGTGTGTATGTGTGTGTGATCTTGTCATTTATTTGTTGTCTGAAGATTGATTTTAAGTAGGGGGGGTGGGAAAAAAAAATCTGATTTCTTTGAGGCCATATCGCCCAGTCCTACTTCCTACTAACACAGAGTATGTCAGGCAGACCCACAGCTCACAACCATGCAGCTAAACTAATTGATGTGGTGGAGACTTGGGGACTGGGAAAGTTGCTGCATGTGTCAACAACAATGTACGCAACATTGTGGCTGCTAACTCTCCCAGAGGGGTGGATTTGGACTTAGTCAGCTGATTATTAACTGTTAATAAGTGGTAAACATGGGCGGGCTATCGGTCAGGAAAATAAATCTAAATATGCATCCCTATTAGGATAAATAGATGTCATATTTTAATCAAACATAAAGTCCTGTGGGATTGAACGTGTTGTTTGGCCCTGAAGCCCAAGTAGTTGCGTAAAGTCACTACCTTAATAAGTCAAAAAGCAAAAGGCTATGAATCTAAATTTAGGTATTGTCCTTCTCCAGCTGACCATCCCCAAAATGCACCAGAATACAGGAAATCACATCTACCGAATTCAAAATTATTCCCAGGAGGAGGTGAGCTGAGGTGATCTTAGAGCGGGAAGGGAGGGAGGAATGGAGGGAGGGAGGGAACCTCTTTGCCAGTTCCCGGAGCTGCTTTCTGTCAGCGGTGCGTTCAGCAGCGCGCAGCCGGGCCAAAGAGGTGGGACCGCCGGGGTTGGGACCGCCGGGGGTGGGACCGCCGGGGGTGGGACCGCCGGGGGTGGGACCACGGTTTATAGCAGATTTTTTACACTGTGGTATTGCTTTTAGTGCGTTAACACATGTGAGTACTTCCTCCACATCTGGGAGTAGCAGCCAACTGGTTTTTGAAGGTCTGCTGGTGAATGATGACAGATGAAGTGAGAACATTGGGAATCTGTTATTAATATAGCTATGGAGCCCTTAAATGAAAACTACTGCTGTTTTTTGTTTTGCTTCTGCTTTAGCCATCATGGACGTAAACGGCATCAAGACGCGTGAGCACGATCTGGTGCCCCACCGAGGCTTCACGCTGATCAGCGGGACTCACGATCCGAACGACGTGGACCAGATCTACAACCTGGAGATCAGAGACTCGGACGTGTTTGTCGTCACATACCCAAAATCAGGTGAGAGGGAACTGAAGATGGATGGCTGTTGTGCTGCAAGGGGGAGGCCGCCTCAGGTCAGGTGGGTGGGGTTCTGGGAGAAGGAGCATTAGCTCATTAGTATGTGCTCATGAATGCCCTGCTCTTTTGTGTGTTGCAAACGGTTTTGAGCAGAGAGCCGGGGTATCGGGTGACAAGGGTGTGTTGTGAAAACTGCGAGAGAGGAATGAGGCCGGGGCTGACCTACCCGAGCGCGGGCCGTGTGCTCTCTGTCCGACAGGCACCATCTGGATGCAGCAGATCCTGCTGCTGGTCCAGGCGAAGGGAGATCTGGCCGCCATCCGCCAGCTCAATAGCCGCAGCAACGCTGGCCTGGTGCCCTGGATCGAGCTGATTGGCAGCAGGCAGGCGTTTATCACGGCACCGTCCCCCCGGCTCAGGGTCACCCATCTGCCGTTCCACCTGATGCCTGCCGCTCTGAGCCAGAAGAAGGGCAAGGTCAGCGCTTCCCCCCCTCTTTTGCACCTACACACTGAACCCTAACCTAAACATTATAGCAGGCGCGGCTGTTAATTATTTACTCTATGATCATCAATCCTCTGTTTATTCAGCAGCTCCAGCTGTGGGTGTCCACAGGACCAGTTATATTTAGTACAGTCTCTCATGTCACGACTCATTTTCAGCCCTAACGACACCTTAAAGGAACACGCTGACTTTTGGGAATTTAGCTTATTCACCGTAACCCCCAGAGTTAGACAAGTCGATACAAACCCTTCTCATCTCTGTGTGTGCTGTAATGCTGTCTGACGGCTCCAGCGGCATCAGGCCAGCACAGAACATGCAGATGAATGGTTCCAGCAATCCTACTGCTCTGAATAAGTGACAAAATAACGCCAACATGTTCCTATTTACATGTTGTGATTTATAGAGTCACAGCATGTACAAAAAACAACGTAACATGAGACACAGCCGTATTCTAACTGTAAAAAAAACGGGAACTATATTCTCAGGTGGAAGAATATAGTACTTGGGCGGAGTGATATGCTCGCAGCAAGCCTGTCTGAGAATTTAGTTCCTGGTTTGTTTAATGTTAGAAGATGGCTGTGTCTCATGTTACGTTGTTTTTTTGTACACGCTGTGACTCTATAAATCACAACATGTAAATAGGAACATGTTGGCGTTATTTTGTCACTTTTGTCACAATTGGGAGCAGTAGGCTAGTTGGAACCAGTTACCTGCAGGATCTGTGCTAGGCTAAGCTAATGCTGGAACCGTCAGACAGCGTTACAGCACACACAGAGATGAGAAGGGTATGTATGGACTTGTCTTACTCTGGGGGTTACGGTGAATAAGCTAAATTCCCAATAAGTCGGCGTGTTCCTTTAAGAGAGGCACAACTTGTCTGATGTTACTATTTTGAAGTTACAAAACAGGTAGTGTAGGAATCCGGTGTAAACGGCTTGACTGGTCTTGAAATCTGTTGTTGTTACACTCTGCTGGAGGAGAGTTCACACAACGCATGCTTATCTGACAACGCATGTTTATCTTACAATGCATGTTTATCTGACAAATGTGCCACATGTGAATACTATGGAAATTATAAACCCAAAGAACATTTACTCAATTATGTAAGATTTATTTAGGGAATAGCACTGCAGCTGACCTAAAAGGTTTGGGGCATTAAAGAAAACATTTGGGGCTGGAGCCCCCGAAGTCCCCCAAATATAAAAAGTCCATGGATTAAAAATCAATAATCGAAAGAGAAATAACCGTCCTTGTTTGCACTTGGAGGTGTTCTGGCAGCAGTTAAACAGAAGTCTCTTTTTACAGTGGTGGCCTACGGGGGAAAATCCTCCGCAGGCTGCCAGGCTGAGTGCTGTTCCTGGTCAATATCAGTGGCATATTAAAGGATACATTCTCCTATTTTTTTTTTCATGTCGGCCTTGCACATTGAGAGCATTAGTGGTTCATCTTCTCCATACTGGCCACATAGTTCCCTTTCTAAAGCAACCCAATGAAAGTGATGGAGGCCAGAACCCACGGTGCTTGTTCTGTGTGTGAATGGGTTCTAATGGAGGCTTCAGCAGTCTGAAGTGTCTCTCTGTTTGATGCCGTCCGGCCTCTTTGTGTTTCCACTGACTGGTTCCCTGCTGAGCTACAGCGGAAGGACAGTGAAAAAGATGATTTGTGTAACTCGTATTCATTTCAGCTGAACTTGCAAGAATGATTGTGGAATTTGTAACCCGCACGTTCATTTCCAGCCAGCGTGGGCCAGATGAATCATTAACGCAACCAACAGTGCTTTCAATGGGAGTGCTGTTTTAATCCTCCTGTTGTCCTCGGGTCAAATTTGACCCATTTTCAAAAAGTTTCAAGTAAAATAACTGATCATTCACTACTTTCACTGTTTCATTCAATTTTATAGCATTTGTAAAAGAAATCAATGAAAGAACAACTGGAAAAAGTGACAAACGTCAGAAAAAGCTTAAAAACAATAAAAAATATTTAAAAAAAATAAAGGGCAGAAAATAAATCGACAAAAGCAAAGGGACAAAAAACTTGAAAGTAAGTGACAAAAACGTCGTAAAGGCTTATAAAAAAACATTGGGAAAAGTGACAAATGTCGAAAGAAGTTACAAAGAAATCAGGGAAAGCGACAAGTGTCGAAATAGACGACCAAAACGTTGAAAAAAAAGTTTTCATTTTAAATTTTGAGCCAGAAAAACAAAAAGTTGCATGGTCGCCAGGAAGACAACACAAGGGTTAAGACAGACTGGTAAATATGAACTTATCCTTCAAGGCATTGATGTTTCCTGAAATATATATGCACATGTCACAACATACCCAAACCAGAAACTAAAGGAAAGAGGAAACTCTCAGTCAGCCGGCCTCAGGCTGAGACAACAAGTCTCCACGCACACGTGGAAATGATGGCCTGATGGCGGGGCTGATTCATCCTTTGGGGTCCATTTAATGGCACAGTGGCAATTTTCATTTTGATAAGAAATCCTGTCATATTCCTTTCATTGTAATTTAAATATTGCACATTAATTTCAAGAAGAAAAACTAATACTTCCATTGAGAACTGACAATCAGGGAATTGAGATGTGATATACTGTTGTTTGCATGGCTATGGGTGGACACTCAATTGTGATTGGCTGCAGGGTGATAATGGACACCTCGTCGGGCATTAAGCCTTACATAATAGAACAGTCGAGTGTACTGCTTCACTTAATGTTGATGGCTTTAGTCTATAATGTGGCCGTTTTTATGTAAACTAACAAAGCTGCATTTTGGTTTGCACTAATTAGAAAAACTACTCTTTCAATAAAGATTTGACAATGTGTTTATGCTCCTTATGTTCTTAGCTAGAATATTGTTAAAGGACAAATCGGGCGCAAAATGAACCTAGGGGTTACTAACACATGGGTACCAAGTTTGACCGTTCTGTGGGATACGTTTTCATGCTAATCGAATGTGACCAGTTTTATCGCAAACCGCTAATTAGCTTATAACGCTAGTCGTCGGGGCATTTGAAAGTAAAAATATAAAGGCAGGCGCCCATCTTGGGAAAACAGTCACGACCAGTCGAACGACGAACGCCGTGCAACCAGTAACCGGTAACGTAGCTCAAGCACGTTGTTCGACTGGTCATGATATACATGAACACTACTGTCTTTATAATCTATCTTTTTAATAAACTGTCTGTACACTTACAAAGTTCTCAATGCTTTGGTTTACACGTAGGGGCCCTCATTATGCTACAGTGGAAGTGTGGTGCTATTTTGAGCCTTTTTAGTGGTATAGTAATAGAGATTTCTTTTTACTTTATCCGACGACTAGCGTTATAAGCTAATTAGCGGTTTGCGATAAAACTGCTCACATTCGATTAGCATGAAAAGATTTCCCAGAGAACGGTCAAACTCGGTACCCATGTGTTAGTAACCCCTAGGTTCATTTTGCGCCAGAATTGTCCTTTAAGGAAAAGCGTGGACCCCCCAAAACCCGTGATATGAAGGTAAGGGTTCCACCGTGCTGTTAAATGGCCACAGCAGAATGATGGAAACCTCTGCTTGGACTGTCTCTGGCAGGGTCCGGCAGCTGTCAGTCAGTCAGTCAGTCCCCAGGCAGACAGAGTGATGAACTGTTAATACCCAGACTGTGCCTCTTTTAGGTGATCTACGTGGCAAGAAATCCCAAAGATGTCCTTGTGTCTTACTTCTACTTCCACAAGCTCGCAAACATGTTGGAAACGCCGAAGGATTTTGACGACTTCTTTGAGAAATTCATGAGAGGAGACTGTGAGTTGTGTTTCCGCGCGCACAGAGGATGTTGCTCGTGGCGTTTCGTCAGCAGAGCAGCTCGTGATCAATGTGTCTGCGGTGTGGTGGTAACGTTGTGCATTATTCATTGCAGTGGTTGGGTGCAGCTGGTTTGAGCACATTAAGACTTGGTACTCACACAAGGATGATATGAGCATGCTGTTCATCACTTATGAAGAAATGATTCAAGTAGGAGCTGAAATCATTTCCATCCCTACATGTCCATAAGCTGTCGTGCCATACGTTGCGTATATATATATATATATCGATCTGTGGTGCGTTTGTGCTGCTGCGTCTCTGTCCAGGACCTGCGGTCGGCAGTGGAGAGGATCTCGGCGTTCCTGGGCCAAGAGCTGAGTGCTGAGCAGCTGGCCAGCGTGGTGAAACACAGCACCTTCAGCAACATGAAGAAGATCCCTCAGGCCAACTACGAGCAGGTGTCAGGGGAGCTGCTCAGCCACCAGCAGGGGGCCTTCATGAGGAAAGGTGAGAAGCAATTTATTTTTTTATTTAATTATCCCACAAAACGTACAACTCACAACATGAACACTCCCCCTCCCCCCATGGTCACCACCCACTCAGACAATACAACAGTCAAAACCATTCAACATAATATTCATTTCATTTTTTTATTTGAATATTCATTCGACAGGATAGTAACAAAATAGACAATAAACCAATGGATAAATAAGTGACGACACCATAAGCCAGGGGTGTCAAACATACGGACCGTGGGCCAGAACTGGCCCGCCAAAGGGTCCAATCAGGCCCACTGGATGACTCTGCAAACTGTGAAAATTGTTAAATTAATTCAATTCCAAACGTACCACTTTAATCTCAGAGAATATCCGAGTTCTTTTTCCGTAATTTTACCACTTTAATCTCAGAAATTCAGAGTTTTTTTCTCTGAATATGACCCCTCTCTCCCGGGTCCACAACATTTTTTGTTTGCCAACATCAAGCTGACAAGAAACTCTGTGGCAGATAAAGTTTCTGATCTTTCTGGAGAGGTTTACTGGTCTGGCCCACTTGAGATCAGATTAGGGGGATGTGGTCCATGAATTTAATGAGTTTGACCCCCCCCACCCGTAACTCTATCAAACACGTCTCTGCCCAGCACAAAGCTTCTTAGGAGCTCTCCAGAAAGTTCAGCTACTTTCCCCATTTTCCCCATTGTGTATAAAGGTATGAATAAAACTGAAATTGTAAATGAGTTTAATAATTACTTTGTAAATATTGGCCCTACTTTGTCACAACAAATTTTAGATGGAAACGTCAATGGTGGAACAGTACCAGATAATGTTAGCAGTGTTTTTCTTGAAGGTGTTTCTCTTGATAGTGTACAAGCGAGTGACATATTGACAATTGTCGAGAAGTGTGCCAATAAAAAATCTAATGATTATACCGATATGAATATGGCATTGATAAAGCAAATTATAGATGTAATTATTGAGCCTTTTACCTATATCTGTAATTTGTCATTTACTACAGGGGTATTTCCAGATTGTATGAAAATAGCTAAAGTAATTCCATTGTTTAAAAAAGGAAATAAATCTGAATTTTCTAATTATAGACCTATATCATTACTTCCACAGTTCTCTAAAATTCTGGAGAAGTTATTTGCGATTGAGACTGAATACATTTCTAAATGAATTTAAGATTTTAAGTAATAGCCAATATGGGTTTCGTCCTAATCACTCAACTGCTACAGCAATTATGGAACTAACTGAAGAACTCACTAATGCTATAGACAAAATGGTATCAGAGGTGTGGCACACCAATGGGTTACCAGTTATTTAATAAACAGAAGTCAGTTTGTTGAAATTGACAACATAAAATCTAAAAATTGTAACATAACTTGCGGGGTACCACAAGGATCGGTCTTAGGACCTATACTTTTTCTACTGTATGTAAATGACATTGTGTCTGTGTCACAGTTACTAAGGTGCATTCTGTTTGCGGATGACACCACTTTATTTTATTCAGGAAAAAATATAAAAGATGTCCTACAAATTGTAGAGAATGAGTTTCAGAAAATTATGAAGTGGTTCAATGCTAATAGATTGTCCCTAAATATCACAAAACTAAATTTATCATATTTTGTAGTAAAAGGAAACATGTTGACATGTCATTGTTTATTAATGGATTAGAAATTGAAAGGGCACATGAGATTAAGTTTTTAGGTATTATGATTGACGAACATTTGACATGGAAGTCACATATTGATTATATCAAAGTAAAGGTATCCCAAATAATAGCTGTGCTGCATAAAGTTAAAGATTTTCTAAATAAGAATGCATTGTTTTTGTTGTACAATTCATTGATTTTTCCATATCTGACCTATTGTATTGAAGTGTGGGGAAATGCCTGCAAAACATACATTAATCCAATTTTACTTTTACATAAAAGAGCGATTAGAGTTACCATTGGAAGTGGATACAGAGATCCAACTAATCCTTTATTCATACAACTAAAAACACTAAAATTTAATGAACTAGTAGAGTATAACCTTCTAAAAAACATGTATAAAGCCCATCTGGAAAGTTTACCAAATAATTTGCAAAATAGATTCTGTAAGAGGAAAAGTAGATATGAATTAAAAGGTACCATCTATCAACTTTATTGATGTATTTAGTTTTTTGATGTCTTAGAAAAAGAGACGGCTGCACGAGGCAGCTCAAATGACCTGGAACTGTAAATGATTTTGTGTTGATAAGGGTCAGACATTATAAGTTGTACTTCTTTCTGCTCCTTTTCATTCATGTTAAATGCTGTTGTTGCATTTGTTTTAAATGAATGAAATAAATAAAGAGAGAGAGGTGGATGGACGTCAGTCCAATATGTAGCTCAGTTTTCATCTCATCGGTTTTCTACCAAAACTGTTTTTAGCGCTGGTCAGGGGGTACTTGCTTAAAAAAAGCAATTCAAAGGGGGTATAATATTGAAGAAAGTTTGAGAAACACTGGTATACAGTATATATATGCATATGTCTAGTTATACCGACCAGCAGGGAGTCAGTGACTTGAGCAGATGGAGACGAGACGGGTCTGAAGTAAAATGACACATGACCTTCTCCTGTGATGCTCACTGTTGAACTCTAGGCACCATCGGGGACTGGAAGAATCACTTCACCGTGGCCCAGAACGAGAGGTTTGACGAGCTCTTCCACAGAGAGATGGCGGACACTCCTCTGCATTTCATCTGGGACATCAGGGACATTGAGTGATCAGCAGTGATGCCACTTTTTTCAGTAACGAGTAATCTAACGCGTTACTATTTCCAAGTAATCACATAACCAGTAATCAGATTAAAGTTACTTATCCAAGTCGCTGTGCTTTACTATTTTTGTCATTTTCCTTAGTAAACATATATATTTTTGCTTTTTTCTTGCAGTGAAGGGCAGTGAAGTCACATATGCAACAGGTCACATTTTCAGCATGGGGACAGTTCACGTGTACCACGCAGTGACACAAACATAAACAACAATGGAGGGAGGAGAGAGATGTGTGCTTTCTAGCTGGAAATACAGTCTATATTTTGAGTTTGTGTCAGCTAAAGACGGCAATATTAAGGTTGGTTGTACACTCTGTGCTGGTGGAGACAAAGTGCTATCTAGCTACAAAAACACTACGTCAAATTTGAAGAAACATTTGTAGTCGCAGCGCTGAAGTCAAACTTACAGAGCAAGTCCCACCAGGTGGTGGGAAGCAGAGAGGAGGTCAGCACGTGCAGTCATTTTGACATAGTAGGACATAGTATTTTCTTAGAATCATCCAATAGATCTGTTGTGGTGTCAGTGCAGCGAGCCCTGTTGTCTCTTACTCCAGCCTTTGCCTCGGTGCCAACATCAGTCTGCAGAGAGCGTCCAGCTTCAGGTAATCCCTCAGGGATCGTTCTGTTTTTAGAGTGGCGCCTGGTAACGCAGCGCACGCCCCTTTAACCCTCCTGTTGTCCTCGGGTCAGTTTGACCCATTTTCAATCAGAAATTTGGGTTTTTTCGACTAAATTGTCACAAAATAATTAACGTGGATAGTTCCATACAACGTTTTTCACAAATAAAATAATTGATCAGATCACTACTTTCATTAAATCTGGGTGTTTTCTTCAATTTTATAGCATTTGAGAAAAAAACTTGGGGGGGAAGCGACAAAAGTGTCGAAAAGACGACCAAAATGTTGACAAAAAAAAAGTTTTAATTTAAAATTTTGACCCAGAAAACCAAGAAGGGTTAAATCCATCTTCACTTACACCATAGAACAATTACTGAAGTGAGCTTTCTGTTCATACATCAAGCAGTTTTAAAGGTGCTGTAGGTAGGATTGTGAAGATCCAGGTCTTAGCCAAAACATTTGAACATCGACAACTTCTCAGTCCCTCCCCCTCTATCTGCTAAAGCCCAAAACGGTCTCCTAAGCCCCTTCCCCCAAAAGGGAGAATGAATGCGTGTGCATGAGCAGTTAGACACCTCGCCTCGCCCTGATTGGTGCATTTGAACAGGGAGCTGTGGATTTTTGCAAATCACACTACAGGCTGTATGTAGGTGGTGCCAGAGGAGCCAGATTTATTTTTTTAAATGACCTGCTTCATGTAGTTCTACTGGAACATGGGGTCAGGTTCAGCAAATATGACAGAAAGTTAGTTTTATAAGTCGTACCTACTGCACCTTTAACTTTCACACTGTGGTGAAAGGGAAGGATTGTATCTTGTAGTAAAATATTGTGTTATTTGGCTGCTATAGTAAGAGTCTTTGACATTGATGGTCATAAAAATATGAGAATAGCGGTGAAAGCGTGTTGTCTCGGTGTGAACAGGCAGACAACAGATGATTCCTCAGATTGTCACTTTCAGATGTGACGCTTGTAGCTGGAGTTACATACATGTAAGAATGGAATTCAAAAATATGACATATCTTTATATATCATATTTCTGAATTCCATTCTCATCGGCGATGTTGGTTGTTTAACAACTTCACAACATCATCAAAATGTCATCAAACGTGTTTCCATTGAGAGACCCCGAGCTGCAGAAAAGGACATGTTTTGTTATAAAGTTTACATGAAAGAAATACAGATCGGACTGCATTTACCTGTTTAAATCATCACTATTCAATAAAAAGTGATCATCATCATCATCAATCATGAGTTCTTTCACACTTATTGACTTTGTCTGTGGAGTACAGACGGCCTGTGGATACACTGAATGTTACATTGCTCTAAAGATGATAAAGCTTTGACTTGTTTTGGTATTTAGTAGTCTCCCATGTCCAGACCTTCCTCCACAGGGCCGCGGAGGAAGGTCTGGCTAGTCCACACATCATTCCTGGATGGGAGAAAAACGTGCTCTGGTTTATTGGCATTTCTTTAAACCAATAACAATCGTCTTGGGCAGTAGTAAGCGACGGTGCCTCTGCAAAATAACCTCGGGAAGGAACTTGTTTTGGTGGAACATGTGTACGTTCAAAACTAGTTTAAGTCGTGTGAGAGAAAACTCTCATTGGACAGATAGTCTAGCTAGCTGTCTGGATTTACCCTGCAGAGATCTGAGGAGCAGTTAACCATAGTCCTCAGAAATCCATCGGAGGTTAGAACGCCAACAAAAAGACACTGTTTACACGTACATGGTTCTTTTTTACAAACTGAGACATTTCCCTTCATTTGTACCCTTCGTTTACACACAACGGAGAATTCGCCTCTGAAACCGAGTCTTTCTAAAAACTCCGGCCAGAGTGGAGATTTTTGAAATCTTCGTTTGCACGTTTGTATGTAAACTGAGACAAACGGAGGTTTAGGCAGCCGAGAGAGCGAAAGAGGAAATGATTGGTTGCTGTTGTTGCTATTTTCGGGATTCCGATTGGCTAACGTGGGCTTGAGCTTCTCGTTACACCGCTACAGGTTTGTCATGCTCTTGACTGCATTGACGGCATATATACACGTGTACATATAAACAAACACTTCTCTGAAAACTGACAGCTGTGCACAATGTTATTTTTGAAAACGGAGAGGTTGAAATGTCGGTTTATGAAAATAGCCGGCCATGTGTAAACGTAGCAAAAGACAGAGGAAGAGGAAGGACATCCGGTGGAATTTCCGGCAGCAATGTAGCAATGGATGTAGACTAGGTATTTTAGAAATCAAATCAGAGCATCAGTGTTTGGACTAAAGTTCTTTAAACTGCACTAAACAATGGTTTTTATCTACAATGGGTCAGTTATTTCAATTGTTTTGCTGCGTTTACTTCCTCACGCGTTAGAGGTAAATACTGACTGTAAAGCTCTTCGTCCGGTGAGGTAGAAAGGCGCCGGAGTATTTCTTATATTTATTTACTTATTTTTCAAAACTACTCCTCGTGCTTTTAAATTGCCCCCGGGGGATAAATAAAATGTATTTGAATTGAATATTAATGCAGTCCATTCACTATCATTTAATAGATTATAGAACGTGACATTTGAACAGTATATAAAGTGTTCATAAGGACACCATAAACACTAATAACAGTAATAAAGCCACAACTAAAACTCCATAATGAGTGCTTTTCATGTTCATAGTCATGAATAGTATGTTTTGTATATTTTGCTTCCTTTGACCTAAAGAAGAGTTTGAATGCAGTACTCGTACTGGAGTATACTTCTATATTGGGGCGTTGCAACTTTAAGGTCAGTAAACTCTCTGAATATTTGAGACGTTGCTGCCCTCTTCTGGCCTGTCACTGGATGTCCTGCATGTCAAACAGCACCGGAGCCAAGCCACACGTTTGTTTGGTCAATTTAATAGTTCAGGCAGAGAAATGAACACTGGTGGGTGATTATGTATGGGTTGGTTGGGTTTTTTTTTTTATGAAGATTCCCTCTCCAACTGCTGTCAGAGTCTTTGAAAAGGAACTGGGTCTGCTCAGACGATCCGACTCCAGAGACGGTGCTGTCCGTCCCCCAGCAGTCCTGCTTTAGTCCTCATCGCTCCCCATCTCTAAAGGGTCAAAGTCAGGGTCGTCCTCATCCAAGTCCAAGTCCTCAATGTCCTGGAACAGGGACTCATCCACTTCGACGTTGTTTCCAGCTGCAGAGGAAGAAAGCAGGCGCGTGTTAGAATAAAAACAAACCAATCTCCACTCTGAACTCAAGTTAGGAGCTATATATATATATAAAAAGGTCCCATGACATGGTGCTCTTTGGATGCTTTTATATAGACCTTAGTGGTCCCCTAATACTGTATCTGAAGTCTCTTTTATATAGACCTTAGTGGTCCCCTAATACTGTATCTGAAGTCTCTTTTATATAGACCTTAGTGGTCCCCTAATACTGTATCTGAAGTCACTTTTATATAGACCTTAGTGGTCCCCTAATACTGTATCTGAAGTCGCTTTTATATAGACCTTAGTGGTCCCCTAATACTGTATCTGAAGTCTCTTTTATATAGACCTTAGTGGTCCCCTAATACTGTATCTGAAGTATCTTTTATATAGACCTTAGTGGTCCCCTAATACTGTATCTGAAGTCTCTTTTATATAGACCTTAGTGGTCCCCTAATACTGTATCTGAAGTCTCTTTTATATAGGCCAGCTATAGGGTTGGCTACTGGTCAGAATTAAAAACCTAAAGCAGCATCCCTAATCTGTAATTAACGTGAATGTTAAAATGTTGTCCACTAAAATTGAAAAAGTCCTGAATTAAACTAATTATTTTCATTCCTACAAACACTCTTAAAGCTATAGTGCGTAGTTTCTGTCTCCCCCATGAGGAATTCAAAGTAATGAGATAACTGTCAGCGCGCCCCCCTCACAGTTGTTTGGAACCAAGGAGGACACGGAGGATTAAAATATCAAGATGGACTCTTCAGAAGAGGTAACTATCTTCACTTGAGTTTCTGCGCAGGAAAGTCACCGGACGCCACAATCTTCTGAACAGTCATACTGAGAAATCCAGAGAGAGTTGTGTGGAGCTGGTTGTCTTAATTAGCTTTGTAGCAACTCATTTGGCGATGGCTTGAATGTAACGGACCTTCATTAATATCAAAAAGTTACGCACTAAAGCTTTAAAAAGGTCCAATGGGTGGGAATTTCTCCCATCTAGCGTTGAGATCATATATCGCTATCAACTCTCTCACGCCACGCAGTTCAAAGTACAGCTACGGTAGCCTTTACACTTTTCTTTCTGATGACGCCGGTCTCTTGCTCTTTTCAATCTCCTTTTTCTTTTTCTGGGCGAAGAAGAAGATGACTCCTATTCCTGAAATTTGGATTTTGAATACGTGGTCCTCCATGTTTCCTTCTTCAAACTTGCCTACAGTATTAGCAGCAAAGGCGGAGCAGTATGTCCTGTATGTCCCTTACCGGCTAACATATTTCAAGATGGCGCATGAATATGGAGCGTCTACCCCAGTTCATGCAAATGTAAAATTTCAAGCCAATAGGAATACTTGGAATTGATGGTGGTGGTAAATATTCATGAAAAAGGACAAGTTTGTGAACGGGCAACACAGATTTTGATAACAAACAACTAAACACGTTACACACTGGACCTTTAAAAAGGTCAACATTTTTTTGGGGGATTTTTATAATAACATGACACTCACTGTCTTCAAGGAACTGGATGTCAGAGGTGTCCAGGTTGTGGTCGGTCTCAAACAGCTGTTTACCTGGTGAGGGAAACGCGTTACACTGCCGTTAGTTCATACTAGGGCTGGGCGATATGGACCAAAAGTCATATCCCGATATATTTTGGCTGAATATCGATATACGATATATATCCCGATATTTTTTTCCGCAAAGTGAGAGCAAATGTTCAGTCACAGCCAAAATCAAATATGACATGTCACAAGTAGTTTCATAGAAACAGTTGCAAAATCAAATAAATAATAAACCGGTTTCTTCACCTGGTTCATGATTAAATGCTCAGCTGTTCAAATAACAATAAAATGTAAACCTAAATACTGTATAACAGGAGTACCTTTTTTGAAATCAAAGCTCCATATTTGTGATTCGTTCCAAAGGTCAATTAAGCTTTTGATATTAATATAATCTACTTTGTTCAAAATGTAATGCCTCATGCCTGTAAGCCTAGGTTTATAGTCCCATTCTTCCACTTGATACTGCTTCCACTTAAGTAAACTAAAAGATGAACTATCGACTACAAAACAAAGAAACTAATTAATGTGTTAATACAAAGAATATTTATTATGATCGGTTCACAGATCTGAGTCAAACGGAAACTTCACCCTTCTGAACTAAGAGTTTCTGCTTCAAGGTGAAGTTTAAAACAGACTGAAATGTCCAGGCTCATTCCTCCACTATTTATTTCTGTATGTATTTATGCGTTACATGTCATTTTAACGGGCACTGAGCTCCAGATCCTGCAGCCGCAGACGGTCTCTGCTGCCCCGCTGTAGCTTCTCTCCGTCCGCCTGCCGCCGGCAAACTTAGTGGAACTTTCCGCCGATATCGACATACAGGTCGTCCTGGACTACGTGTAAGATCCTACCGATCACCACTCTGTCTTTGGCTGGTCCGATCTGGATCAGCGGGGACCCGCGCAGCAGCGAGGCAAAGCTGTGTTTTTCGGGGAAGAGACGCTGCGGCCGGCCACGGAGCTCTCCGCCTCCCGCTGCCGCCGGAGCTCAGATTGCTGGTCAAGGCGGCATACATAATCATAAAACACATTGTCACCTGTTAAATGTTATTCATTGCTGTTTGTTCTTTTCATTTCCTCTATCGAACATAATTAAGCAGTACAAAAGTCCGGCATCTTTAGCGTTGATCTGAATGCTTCGGACCTCTGTTCCAAGATGGCGGCGGTTTTGACGTATGTTTAGAACCTCAAGGCGACATCTGTGTATATATCTATGGGAGCAAGGATCACATTTGAACTATATCGATATATGCGATATGGTCTAATTCCATATCTCATTTAAAAATATATCGATATATTTTTAATATCGATATATCGCCCAGCCCTAGTTCATACATTCATGTAATCTGCTTAGGGACTCTTCTGTCCCCCCCCCCCCAGGGACAGAAGAGTGTCTTTGAGTTTACCAGTGAGTTTGGGCTTCCCTGCCTGCTCCTCCTCTTTCTGTCGTTTCCTCCTCAGCTCGGCCATCTCCAGCTCAAACTTGGCTTTCCACGCCAGGAAGTTTTCAATGGTTACCACGGTGCCTTGAAACAACACCTGTCAAACACACACACACACACACACACACACACACGTTTTTGGTGGCCTGTTTTAAATTTTAGTTTTTGTGTCAAGCGGTGATTTCAGTTTTTGTTAGTTTTAGTCACGTTCGTACTCTTTTTAGTGTAGTCCAGTTTCAGTCGACTAAAGGTCTGTGCATTTTAGTCTTATTTTAGTCAGAATTATCCATGACTATTTTCGTCTAGTTTTAGTCTACGAAAACCGATGCCGTTCAAATGAAATGATGCTGCGACAGGGCTTGAGGAAGCAACGCCGCCTGCGTCTGCGCAGTGCGGACCGAATAATAACGCGATTAAACGAGGCAAAATGACGTTATAACATTTTGTCTCGTCAAACGAAAAATGACGAGACATTTTAGCGTAGATTTTATTTTGTAAACCACACGTAAATCCAACAATACTGCATTACACATTCAATTACGGTCATCGTCACGTGACCAGCATTTACGTTGCGTCTCGTCTTCGCCGCGTGATAAAAAGGTTCGTCGACGACGACGACGACATTTAGTCATAATTCTCGTTGCCGAAAACAACGCTACCAGGGACCCCCATTCCTTCCTCCTTGACCTAACGCTGAACTCAACTTGCGAACGCTGTCCTGAACCTGAAGATGAGCAACTTCAGAGCTCGCAGGAAGAGCCTCTGTTCCAGAAAACCTGCTTTAGTAAACATCTGCCCGTGATAAACACAACTGAAATGAATGACCCATATATACAGTATATACACCGTAGATTAATCGCAGTACTCCTGCTCCTACCTTCTCTGCTTCCTCGGCCTCGGCCTCTTTCCGCCGCGCCTCCTCCTCCCGTCGGTTTTTCTTCACGTCCACCATTTCGTTGAGTTTCTCCTGGACGGCCGTCACCAGGGTGAAGATCATCACCATGCCCAGGTTTTCGTCTGCCTGCAGAGCAACCACACGTTTTGTTCCATCACACCGGACGGACAGATCAGGGGACTGGCAGTTCCAATCCAAAACACTGAACAACTCCAGATTAGGGTCTGGTACCAAACAAGGTACTTTTTAGGGTACCAATTCACGTTAAATTAAATGGGTGCCAAATTTCGGTACCTGAGAGCTTTCCTGTCCTCTCGGCGTGTTTGACAGAGAGCTCCGACTCACGTGAGCGCAGAGCTGAGCGAGACTACGTTGTTGTTTTTATTTTGTACAGACACAAAAATACCAAAAAAAAAAAAAAAAGGTACCAGTACTGAATTCACGGGGAACCGGTGTTGATCCAAATGTGAACGGTAGCCAACCCTACTGCAGATCACAGGCGAGTCTATATCCACAACGGAATTCCGCCGGATTTCACTCTTTTGGGCCGGATGTCGATCCCCTTCCTCTGTTTTTGTGTCGGCGTTGTAACCTCTGGTGGACTTCTGAGGACTATGGTTAACTGCTCCTCAGATCTCTGCAGGGTAAATCCAGACAGCTAGCTAGACTATCTGTCCAATCGGAGTTCTCTCTCGCACGACTAAAACTACTTTTGAACGTACACATGTTCCACCAAAACAAGTTCCTTCCTGAGGCACCGTGGCTCCATCCGGTGCTTAGCGCCGCCCAAGACGATTGTGACTGGTTTAAAAGAAATGGCAATAAACCAGAGCACGTTTTTCTCCCGTGCAGGAATGCCGCAGCACTGTGGAGTAAGGTCTGGCAATGAGAGACTAATCACAGTAGGGTTGCACAATATATCGGGGTTTTTTTGTTTGTTTAAATTGTCATCGCAATATCAACTGGCACAATAAACACATCGAAACGCTGCAACACATCGCGATATACACAAATTGTGTTAGTTGCACTTTAAAATGTAACTTTTTTTTTTAGTGGTGCCTTTTATATTCAATATACTAATTTGTCCATAAAAAGAAAGTTGGAAATGATTTCCTTTGATTTGTTTTAAATTCAACGAGCAATTTGTTGCATTGTGTAAGAATACTGAACGCAGCATAATGCAGAACGGAGTACATTTTAATATCCCATTTATGTATCGCGAGTACTAGCGTTATCGCGATATTCAACAAAATGATCGCATTTCACATATTTTCCTCATATGGTGCAGCCCTAAAAATCACAGGTCGACACCCGAGCAGTGGATAGGGGATCAGGACCGGGGGGCCAGTAAAGGCCGCTGTGTGGAGTCGAGATGGACGGACCTGCTGCTGGAGTAAGGTGAGGATGTCCTCGGCGTCGCTGTCCTCCAGGTTCTCCTGCGAGTGGATCTCCCACAGCGGAGCCTCGTCTGGGTATTTCTCCACATACGTGAACTTTAAGGTCGCTTCCACGGCTGCGGGAAGAAAAGTGCAACGCTCACGTTATCACACACTTGCTACATTTCAACTTTCAAGCTCAGGTTTTGCACTGTTTTTACACTGTTTCACTCGCACACATATTGAGTATCGCCTCTTATATAATCTCATTTTGAACAATGTCAGACTTCATAACCGTCATGTGTGATATGGGATATGGCATTTTGCAGCCACACGCATCCGTAAACTCACTTTCCCCGTTTTCCGCGGTGTCCGATGTCACGGTGATGGTGAAGCTGGTGGGCTCATCCGAAAGCACTACAGACACAAAAACACCGTCGTCACACCTTCATTACGTCACCACGGGAGACACACGCTGTTAATGCATCTTCATGTCCTGCTGTGTTTTACATGATCAAAGTAATAGAAAAAAAAAAAACAAAAAAAAAAAAAAAAAATCACACCCATCCCCTCCTCACATCACCTTGGAGTCCATTGTAATCAGACGTGCACGAAGGATCCTGAAAGCTCCATCACACAACTCCGCCAGTAGGTGCAACAGCAACCGCCTTAAGGCGCTGACACACCAACCCGACTATCGGCCGTCTGACAGTCTGGCGAGGTCGATGACCCGAGTCTGTTTCGGTGTGTTCCGTGCTGCCGTCAGCCGGAGGAGCCGGAGGCGTTCGTTTGGGCCGATTTGACTTGTTGAATCGGCCAGTGGGCAGTCGGACTCAACGACCAATCTGATTGGTGGAGCACACGCCCTTGACTAGCGAATCAGTGCTTCTTTCATAGGAAGAAGCCGAGAGCTGACAACGGCAGTATCTTCTTATTACTAGTCCACGTATTTTTCTTCCGTTCAGCGAGTAATGACAACGAGTAATGTTCTGAATAGGGCTGGGCAATATGGAGAAAATCAAATATCCCGATATTTTTAACCAAATACCTCGATATCAATACCGCAACGATATTGTAGTGTTGACTATTGGTGCTTTCACAAAATATTTACACAATGAGATTTTTGATAAAGAATCAATAATGTGGATATAATGACTAAGTGGGTAAAGGCAAATAATAGAATAATTACAACAGTCTGGTAAGTTCAGAAAATGACATTGCTTTACTGTAATGCAGCCTTTAAAACCAGGAAAAGACAACACTTATGCCATAATACGATATTACAAAATCCAAAATCTAAGACGATATCTTGTCTCATATCACGATATCGATATAATATCGATATATTGCCCAGCTCTAGTTCCGAGGCACTTTTTTGAGAGACGGGAGCCGACTGATCAGTCCGACTGCCTTTTCTGCCAACGGTCGGCCATCAGGTTGGTGTGTCGGAGCCTGTAAGCTTTCAGTTGTCCCCACATCTATAGCACTACTGAACAACAAATAACCAGTCCAGTCCTCATCACAGTAACACTGGGCTGGCTTTAACCTGTGTAGGTCTACTCACCTTGTTCAATTTCTTATATCAGCAATTTGCAGTCTTTTATTCGTGCAATTCCCTTAATGCGCAACTTATTTTATAATGGGGTCACGTGCAATACTCTGCTATATCAGGGCCTGTGTACTATCCTCTCACTAGTGGAGGATCTAGATTTATTTTTCTTGTCCTAAAGTACATTGTAGTCTTGTTATATATTGTCATGTATTGTACGGTCTGTGACAAACTGAGATTGATAACTAATGCATGCGTTTGTACACAGTTGTTGTGAGAACTTCTTGCCCAAGACTAATTCCACACGGGACGATAAAGTTGATCTTATCTTATATCATGTAGAAGCAGCCCCAGAACTTCTCCTATCCATGTTATATGGTGTTCTCCAGTGTGTGAGGAGCAGCTGCTCAGAATCAGTGGTGGAATGTAACTAAGTACATTTACTCCAGTACTGTACTCAAGTCCAAATGTTGAGGTACTTGTACTTTATTTGAGTCTTTTCTCTTCATGCCACTTTCTACTTCTACTCCGCTACATCTCAGAGAGAAATATTGTACTTTTTACTCCACTACATTCATCTGTTACAGCTTTAGTTAATTTTATTCTAAAGTAAACTAGCCAACAATATAACAGCCTACAAGTCCAGCTGAAATGATTATCTATACCATTAAAACACACAACTGTTTGGATCCTTTACCCTTTGTAAAAAATACTTTTAATACTTTAACTACATTTTCCTGATGATACTTACAGACTTTTACTGAAGTAACATTTTCAATACAGCACTTTCACTTGCAACAACTTTTTCCACCGCTGCTCAGAATGTGAATGGAGTGTGGTGTAACGGTAACGTAGCCTACATGTCTGTCCCAGACAGTGAAGGCCCGCTGTAACAACTTCTTAAATCCCCGCTGCGTGTCTGACATTCAGCTCCAGTAATAACTCTACAGCGACCACACACTGAAACCACTGGGTGCCACGGGAAACACTCATTTTCGAGTGCTGGTTTATCCTTTAGCAGCAGCTAACCAGCGTTAGCCTGCGAGCTAACGCTGGTTAGCTGTCTGCGTGACGTTACAAACCTGTGAAAGAGTCCGGGTAGATGGACTCTATCGCCTCCAGTTCATTCCTCTGCTCCTCCGAGTAGTCCGTCATGTTGGCGTGGCTGCAGGTTATCTGTAAATTAGACAAATCATCCCGCTATGCTAAGATAAACTAAGCTAAGCTAACACACGGCTGCTGCGTGCACTGCTCCACCTGCCCAATGGTGATCGATGATGTCGGGATTCTGCCTCTCTGGCCTGGCACGGCTAACAGTTGTCTAGCTAGCTGTGTGTGTGTAGCATTTCATTTGGTATATGGAGTTGTATTCTTGTTCGGTGGATATTTTTGAACATGTGGCGCTGCAACTGCTTTCTGCTTTATTCACCAATTATTTACCAACTTTACTGAGACATAATGATGACAGCGTTACTTCTCTCAGCCACTGCTTTGGTCTGCATCATGGACAGTTCTTCTTTTCTTTTTTTTCTTTTTTTTATTGAGAACATTTATTTACAATATATAAAGACAGAAAACATGACATCTCTCAACATGCATACAAGGCACACAGGATAGAAAGGATAACTTAAATTGTATAAAAAAATATTATGTAAAAAATGAAAGCAAATAGAAAAAAGAAATTAAAAATACTGAAAATAAATAATTAAATAGGCTAATAATCTGTAATAATAAGTGAATCTGACTTCTTTTGTGGCTGCTAGGGGTCCTCAAACACCTTCATCTCCTTATAAGCATGGAGGAGAGATCGCACATGTTTCCCTTTCATTAGTTTCAAAGCACAGAGATGATTGGCTACGAGGTCCCGCTTATGAACAGAAAAAAAGGGGCTTTGTTTTCCTCCATTTGGAGGTATGGATGTAAAACTTTGCCATCAATATCATATTGTTAAAAATCATGTCAGTCTTAATGTCCTTCATAGTAACACCAAACACAATATGTTATCTTGTGAGAGGAGTGAGTAGTTGGATTTTGTTTGAGAGCCAGTCCTGTAAATCCTCCCAAAAAGGCTTCGCAGTACATACAATGGGAAAACAGGTGATCAGTAGTTTCAATTTCAGTTTCGCAAAAGTTACAGTTATTATGATCCACGCCGAATCTCTTTCTTAGCAGCTTGTTGGATGGATAAATATTACTCATCATTTTAGAATGGACTTCTTTTGTCTTGGGGCTTACAGGATACTTGATATAGTTGGTTCTACATTTCTTAATTGGTGTCAGTACCCGATCCGTTCCACCTGCACAATCCGTTCTGCGCATGCGCAAGATGTTCACGCATGCACAGATGATAATACCGTTTTACGACCTGCCCGATCTGGCTAGCCTCCACCCAAGCTAACGTTAGTTTAGCTAACAGCTAATTCGGCTAACCGCTAGCCGACAAATAACACATGCGCAGAACGGATCGTGCAGGCAGAACGGACAGCTAGATTCAGTCTAAAATAACGTTAAGTCAAACATAATGGGAAAAGCAGGCTACAGCAAAATTAAGACTTTACAGTAACAATAATGACAAGTATTGAGGGATTGTATTTTAAATGAGCACAAGTAAAGCAGTACTGACGTAACAGCTGTTATATATGTTAACGTTTGTTTTGAAGTTTTATTTTGAGGGTCTTTTAAAAGTTTGCATGCTGTCTCAGCTAGCGGTTAGCCGAATTAGCTGTTAGCTAAACTAACGTTAGCTTAACTGTGGAGGCTGACGGACGGCAGACCGCTACAATCAGCTAGCGGTTAGCCAAATGAACTGTTAGCTAAAGTAACGTTAGCTTCCCAGTGGAGGCTAACGGCAGACCGCCCGAATTAGCTATTAGCTAAACTAACGTGAATTAGCTATTAGCTAAACTAACGTTAGCTTCCCGGTGGAGGCTAGTGTGGGAACCATAGACAGTATATAAGGTGGGAACAGATCGGGTAGTGTCGTAAATCATCGTACCACAGCGCATGCGCGAACATCTTGCGCATGCGCAGAACGGATTGTGCAATTGGACAGTTGGATACAAGGGGGTAAGCTTCGCTTCAGAACTCGAGCCATCATGGCGCCATTTTGTTGCTAACTGGCCATCACCTACTGTTAGCATTCCGCTGACCGCCATTTTTTTTTACGTCACTTGACTGCGAATAACTTTACATCTGAAGCGTTTAAAGACTCTATTTGTCCGTTGTTTAGTTCCAAAGAAACACGACAATGTATAAAAGGCTTCATTACCTTGTACCTCACGTTATGGCTCCGTAGCAGACGTTTTTGTAAAAATAAGCTAACGATTGTGTCATAACCAAGTGACTTACTGTCGCATAGTAGAGGAATTACCGTATAGTACAGGAGAAGCTCGCAGGCAGTTTCGACTTACATGAGATGTTTAGGTTTAATTACTAATGTTAACTAGCATGTTAGTGATCAATAATTAGCCTGTGCCCATGTTATCTCCTTACATACACCTACAGTCTCCGTATCTGTAAGATTGGAAATGATTGAGATTTCTCTTGGCACAGCTACCAGAAGACTTACAACTTTCAGACACGTTGCTCACGTCACATTCTCTCAGTTGGAGGCTGCGCAGTAAAGCTGGCCATCACCGGAAAAGTGCTTCTAATAGCCTTCACTGGTCTCCGTCCAGAGCAACGGGGTCTATTGGTCCCTTATATAATGTCTATGGTTGGATATACTGTCTATGGTTGGACAACTTCTTCTTCTTCTTCTTCTTCTTCTTCTTCTTCTTCTTCTTCTTCTTCTTCTTTTTTTTCTTCTTGAGGTTTATTGGCGGTTGGGAAACAGGGATTTGGTGCATTACCGCCAACTGCTGGTGTGGAATGTGGATCATAATATCTCATTTGTACAATATTCAAAATAGCCTAACACAGCCCTAACGATAATTACAAATAATAACAGAACTCATATATTCTTAATCATATTAATGTGTCTAAGATACTGAAATAGTACTCGATAACTCAATTTCTTGGGTTCTTTTGCAAAATATCTTTGAGATCACACTTTTATCTCTGGGAGGTTTTGAATCATATTTAAAGGCTTGTCTCTTATTTGTGACACTAATGTATAAGCTGATCTGCCCTCAGTATAACATCCACCTGTGTTGTGCTGACCTGATCTGAATCTAAACACTGTTCTTGATATGATTCTCTCTTCTCTCCTCTGCTTTTCTTTGAACTCTGAACTATCAGACTTTGCTCTACTCCTCCCATTGCTTTTGCCCTCTGTTCCTTTAATCTCTGTTTAAAAATGCTTCCGTTTGGCTGAAACTAACTGCCAAACCAATGGCATTATTTGTGTAACCTCCACATCTGCCACCAACTGGCAAAGGGAGGAACTGAAGGATGAAACTTTTTACAAACTGAAGAAAACTAAAAAAACTAAACTTAACTTAAAGTTATGAATCAGTTTAAAAGAAATGTATCTGATCACACTTCCATCTTCCATATTAATAAAAGACTGCCACGCTCGCATTTGACGTGTTGTTTATTGTTTCATAACTCTTCTGGCTTTCATACTGCCATAGTTTCATAGTTTTTATTTTATGGATACAGTGGTGCTCATAAGTTTACATACCCATGCTAAAGTTGACTAAAAAGAGGAATAAAAACATCATCTTTTGGAAATTGATCTTAATTCCTTAATTAAAAAAATGAGGAAAAATCCAACCTTTTAAGGACACTAATTCGTTTTGTGAATGACTAATGTATTGTAAATAAATAAATAAATGTTCTTCTTTAAAATACAAGGGGCATAAGTAACTACACCCCTATGTTAAATTCCCATAGAGGCAGGCAGATTTTTATTTTTAAAGGCCAGTTATTTCATGGATCCAGGATACTATGCATCCTGATAAAGTTTCCTAGGCTTTTGGAATTAAAATAGCTCCACATCATCACACACCCTTCACCATATCTAGAAATGGGCATGGAGTAAGATGAGACAGTGGAACCTCAGGTCTCATTCAGGGGCAGTGTCCAACATAACAGAAGTGGTCATGACCTGCCTCAGGCAGAGGAGTAGTTCCACTCTGGGTCTCAGTAGATAGTAAAGTAGTACTAGTAGATAGTAGTAAATGGGAGACGTAACAGCTGTTTGATAGGACAGTGCTGCCTCAAGCACTCCCATGCTGATCAGGTCAGGGGAGGAAGTTAACACATAACACACACTCACGTTCATACACACACACACACACACACACACACACACACACACACACACACACAAGGATAAGCGCTACTGCAGTATGGACAGGCTGACACTGTCTTTGCTGAGGTGTTTGCATTCATGAGTTTCCATTGAAGGTTCAGCTAAACTTAACACCTGCTGTAATGTACTGTTTAATCCTAAATTCTCTTCGATCGAGATTTAATGCTTTTGTATATCTTTTGTATCTATAAGTCATCAAGACCTCCCGAACCTTCTTCATGAATGTGAATAGGAGTTGTTTGAGTAGTTCAGTTTTTCCATAACATGGTCCATATGTAAACCAGAGTCAGGAAAAAAATGTAGATATCACACATCTGCAGGTGTGTGTGTGTGTGGGGGGGACTTGTTTAACTATATTTGTGGGGTCCAAAAACCGGGAGTCCATTGTGTAGTCCCGACAGCTTTGTGGGGCCAAAATGCTGGACCCCACAAGTTTAAAGGGCTGTTTGAGGGTTAAGACTTGGTTGAAGGATTAGGGATAGAATTAGGGTATGGTTAGGGTGAGGGTAAGGGTTAAGGTTAGGCATTTAGTTGTGATGGTTAAGGTTAGTAAGTGGCTAGGGAATGCATTATGTCAATGACGGGTCCCCACAAAGATAGAGCCACAAACTTGTGTGTGTGTGTGTGTGTGTGTGTGTGTGTGTGTGTGTGTGTGTGTGTGTGTGTGTGTGTGTGTGTGTGTGTGTGTGTGTGTGTGTGTGTGCACACGCACATGTGCATCTTCATCTGGTCCAGGGGGGAAAGTGCTGGATGGCACACAACTCTCCGAAATGTAACACTGACACTGTGGCTGTTTAGCGAAAAGCACGGTGCTCATAATTTGGGTGTAACATTTGGCACCCAAAAGAGCCATGTAGCCAAAACAAAGTCATAGAACAGTTGAGCTCCAGGCGTTATTCAAGTTTCAACTCGTCTGTGAGTCAACATAGTTGAACAGACCACAGGCTTGTAGCAGGTATTAGCTCGGTCTCCCCCAGTTCTCTTGGAAATACAGATTATATATTACAGAGCATTCATACCTAAAGGTGACATAGAATTCACGACAAAGTGTCCTTTCCAGAGAGTGTGATCAGGCTTTAGCTCACAGGTTAATAACTCCATAACTCATTACGATCAACACGAGTCTGAGAAGGAAATTACATTACATTATAAATGTAATGGAAATGTGTTCACACAGCAGGTTTAGATGTTTTATGGCAAAAGAATGCAGAAAAAAAGGCGGAGACATCACTGCAACAGGTTCAGTGGGAGACCACCACTGACTTCAAATGCGTGCCAGTGATTTTTTACCAGGCAAGAAAGGGGGAAAACTGCTGAGTAATGTAAACAATGCTGGTTTTAGAACATATAAAGAAGCTTTAAACGACTGTTTCATGGTAGGAAACATTAGGTAGACCTACGTTAGTGTACCACTCGCTCAATGGTGTCCTTCCATGCAGCGCTGCGATCGTTGACTTCAAGGCACCTAACCCTAACCTTAACCCCAAACCTAACCCTAACCATTGCCTAATCCTAGTGCCTTCCAGGCAGCGCTGCCTGGAAGGAGACATTGGGGGCTTAAAACATCACTCACTGCTGGTGTTTCCCAATTATAGAAAGTTTTGCAGTTGTATAAATAATTATCTAATTATGTTTTTGTGGATTTACTTGTACTGTTGATGTTAACAGCTGACTGTTCCCAGTCATCAACCTTTGGAAAGGGACTAAAGTCTCACATTGCCAGACCTTCCTCCACAGCGCTCCATTCCTATCAGCCACCGCAGGGGGAGGGGAGGGGAGGGGTAACCTCAGGGTCACAGCCATGACCGTTATCATAATGTCTTATGTTATTGTAGTTCTGTACCTGTAGTTCTCACCCTGATCTTTAAGGACACACAAGGATGCAAGTAAAACCTTGTCATGAAAGCTGCACAGTGATTCTGTAATGACACGGCTGGGCATCAGTCATGAGGGGTAATTACACAGAGCATCATGACAATAAACCCGTCCTTCACTGTCAAAACATGACAACTCACACATCAGCACACCATCCAGAGGCATCATGTTTACAGTGGTTAGCTTTTGCTGCCTCAATTCTCACATATTACACAAAAACACAAGAGACGCTTGATGCAGTATTACAGTTTACTTCATGTATTTTGTACACTTTGTGAGTTTTTAGATTCATTATATATAAAAAATGCCACCAGCGCCAGATTTAAAAAAAAAAAAATACTCAGGTAATGAGTCCAAAAAAAAGTCCACAGGCTTGTAGCAACCCCTAAAATGTTGCTGTAAAAGTACCTGTTCCCCCTCTGGCTTGTATCCCCTGCTAAATGTTAGCCAGTGTGTGTGGCCAAAAGCCATATTGCATCCTGACCCATGTCTACCGAAAGGAAGGTAGGAAGGAAGGAAGGAAGATGGAGTTGGCATTATTTGATTATAGAAGAGTAGAGTTTCAAACAGATATCTGTATCAGTGTCTGCGTCTGTTAATATTAATGGACAGAGCATGTGTGACGTCACCCATTGGTTTGTGGAGATCTGCTATAAGTTGTCGAGTTTGCCGTTACAGTCGCAGCCATCCTGGTTGCGGATGTGATGATTTTAGACGAGAGGGAGGAGTGAGGGAGGAGCCCTTACACTCAACGTTACATTACACACTTTCACTGGCAATCACATCATAGTCACGCCCTAAAACACCCCCTGCTTTATCGCCAATTTTAAAATCAACGAGACAATAATAAAAAAAATGAATGTCATTCTGTATTGCAGAAGACTTGAAACTAGCGATTGAGACCATGAACTCATTATGAAAATGTTTACTGGGGTAATAAATCAAGTGAGAAGTGGGTCACTTTCTCATAGACTTCTACAGAAACCGACCTCCTTTTGCAACCGCACGTGTCGCCTCCTGCTGGAATTCAGATAGAATGCAGCTTTAAGGCACTTCGCCGAACCGAATGCATTGTCCATTAATATTAACAGTCTATGGTCCCAACCAGCAGCGGCAGATCACCGCCCACCAAGAGCCTGGTTCTGTACGAGGTTTCTGCCTGTAGAAAGGAAGTTTTTCTTAACCACTGTCACACCAAATGCTTGCTCGTGGGAAACTATTGGGTCTCTGTAAATGATAGAGTGTGGTCTAGACCTACTCTATCTGTAAAGTGTCCTGAGATAACTCTTGTTGTGATTTGACACTATGAACAAAATTGAATTGAATTTAAATGAATAACTAGCTAACAATAGGAAGAACTACATCATACAACTGTGAATGTTTTTATAGTATTCAGTACTGGTCTGTATAAAAGTAGTAACTATGTAGTACTGTGAATATATTGCTGTTGTATGCTAAGGAAATAGAGTCATCTATAAAATGTAAATTATTCTCAGAAATAATAACCAGGTCATGACATGATTTTAAAACATGTAGTGTTATTAATAGATGCATGCAGTGTTGCAGCATTAGTGAGAATTAGTGTGTATAAAATAGTGGTTGTACAATTGCAGCGTGGCAATAATATCATTCTTTGGAGTAACATTGTCAGTGAAGAGGTAGCCACAGCTTATCCTGAGTCAATCTTGTACATAAAATAGACTTAGTGTTAAATAACAACAATGATGAATACTTAAAGGACAAATCAGGCGCAAAATGAACCTAGGGGTTAATAACACATGGATACCGAGTTCGACCGTTCTCTGGGATGTTTTCATGCTAATTGAATGTGACCAGTTTTATTGCAAACCGCTAATTAGCTTATAATGCTAGTTGTCGGGGAAGAGGGTAAAGTAAAAAGAAATCTCTATTTCTATACCACTAACAAGGCTCAAAATAGCACCACACTTCCACGGTAGCATAATGAGGGTTCCTACATGTAAACCGAAGCATTCACAACCTTGAAAGTGTACTGTCTGTACACTTACAAGGTTGTCAATGCTTCTTTTATTAAAAAGATAGTTTAGAAAGACAGTACCATTCAAGTACAGCATTCGTCATTCGACTTACAAAGTTGTAGGGACCCTCATTATGCTACCGTGGAAGTGTGGTGCTATTTTGAGCCTTTTTAGTGGTATAGAAATAGAGATTTCTTTTTACTTTACCCGTGCCCCATGACTAGCGTTATAAGCTAATTAGCGATGTACGCTAAAACTGGTCACATTCGATTAGCAAGAAAACATATCCCAGAGAACGGTCGAACTCGGTACCCATGTGTTATTAACCCCTAGGTTCATTTTACGCCAGATTTGTCCTTTAATAACAGTCTCACCACAGTCAGTTGTTTCTCAGAGCATCTCTTTCACCATACTCTATGTCCAACACAGGTTTGTTCTCTGGGAAGTCCCTGTCTTTCCTCTCCACGTAGCGCTGCAGGGTGCTGTAGCACTGCTCGCTCTCGGTGAAGGTGTAGTATGCAGAGATCTCCTCCCATGCCCGGTGGTTGGGGAAAGGGAATGGAGCAGGCTCCTTGTTCTCAAAGAAGCTCTGCAGGTTTCTGTCGGCCAGTTTGGTGGCATATTCTACAGCGAGAGTATCAAAGCGCTCTTTCTCTTTTTCCATGTAGCGTTTCCAGAAGGTGAGCTGCAGGAAGCTGACTTTGGAGCGGCAGTTTTTGTAGCAGGTACCCAGGAGGCCCCCGACGACAGCAGTGATGATCACACACCAGCCCAGGATCTGCAGACACACGGGGATGAGATGGACTGATGCTCACTCAGCGTTATGGAATCCACAAGGCAATACATACATACACATATTTAAACACATACACTTTAACTTTAACATGCCCTACACTCATGAGGGTACTTGAAGACTATTGAGGGTACTTTCACACTCAAACTGTAACAGATGTTGTTGTCCAAGTGTTAATGATATTAAGATTGGACCAGCCAAGTTATCTGAAGTGTTTTTCCATAATTTGTTTCTTTTTAGGGTGTAACACTGATGATAATTTGAAAATAACCTTAACTCAAGGTCCACTTACTACCTTTTTCTCTGGAGCTTTTCCATGAGATAGCAATATAGGAGAGAAATCAACTCTCTGTATTTATCAACTGACTTTGTCTGGCAATCAACAGAGAGTAAAAAACAACTTTCCTTGGTGAAGATGGTTGCAGTTGAGAAAAACACCTTCAGACATAAGGCTAGGCAAAATGATGATATGCATTGTCAAAACGATATACAAATTTCTACATCTATATGTTTTTCGAAATAGTTTCTATCGCGATGTCGAAGTAACCAGCAGCTAACTGCGTTACAGCAATATGTAGCTCAGATGGACGAAACGTTCTGATCCTTCACGTTATCCTCATTTTGCACTACTTTTCATTTGTGAAATATTAAATTTACACAGAAGTTTACAGAAATAGGATTTACCATGTGGTTATTTCATATAGATTCTTTATTTTTTTAAGATTATTTTTGGGACATTTTAGGCATTTATTTCTATAGGACAGCTTAGACATGAAAGGGGAGAGAAAGGGGGAATGACATGCAGCAAAGGGCCGCAGGGCGGAGACTAACCCGTGGCCACTGTATCGAGGAGTAAACCTCTATATATGGGCGCACGCTCTACCAGGTGAGCTACCCAGGCGCCCATATAGACTATTTATTTATTGAATTAACAGGAAACCAACTATATTGTGATTCATAACTTTATCAAGATATGAAATGATTTATATCGAGATCAAAGATTTTGGCCATATTGCCCAGTTTTATTCAGACCTGTCTTATATTATATCAGTACTAACTGATAACTACAACAAATTTTACAACACAGAGTTGCACAATGAAATGTAAGTTGTTGCCTCATCTTTTGAACTCCGTACCTCCATTTGTGTCTCTAAACCCAAGCTGAGATAACCCCTATGACATCACTATGACATCACCAACTCCCATCAACGGGTGGGTCTCTCTCTGCGTGCCTCTTACCTGGGACTGGGCCCTGAACATGAGCAGCAGCTCCATGCGCTCATCGCTGGACAGTTTGGAACGATCACAGGGCACTCGGGCCAGCTCCTCCCGACACGCCAACGTCTTGTTTTTACAGAACAGGTCCACCACCAGGTTATCATCCAGACCACTGACCGCACACTCATAGAAGGTCCCATTGAGCAGGGCCACGGCGAGCCACATTACAGGAGCCACGCAAGCGCCACAGAAAATGCTCATCAACACCCGGAGGTGGCCCAAGCAGTTCCCACGGGGGCACAGCTTCATGGGGTTGAGGCAGCAGCCAGTGTAGAGCCTCCACAGCCTGCTGGTGAACAAGAGACCCAAAACCAGCAGCACTACAGCCGGGCCCAGCAGGAAGGTCAGCCCGTAGGCAAAGTTCTGGTCGTGGTTGCACGGGCACTGAAAGGAAACCAGGGTGAAGACTCGCTCCCCACCTACAGTCATGAGAGCCAGGAAGCTGTAGCCAATGGTGGATTTCTGGTTCGTGAAGAAACGCAGGACAGTCTGGAAGTTATCCATGGCATCAGCGGGGAGGTTTCAGACACACTCCACGAGAAATTGGCCAAAGTGAAAGACAGAGAGTGAAAAGAGAAAAGAAGTTGAGTGTTTGCAGTCAATCCCTGTTCTCCGGTGTTCTTTCACAGCTGAAGACAAAACAAATCTGCCGAGCCTGTTTGTGCCACTCCCTTCAGCTGGCTCTGGTTCTCTTCAGACTCCTCCTTCAGTCGGTCCGGTGCTCCTTCCGGCCCGCCCAGAGCCTCTTGACTCTCTCTACAACCCACATCTCCTGCAGAGGGAAGTCCCCACTACAGCTGCACTTCACTTCCCTTTCTCTGTTTTCATGTACATCCCTCTTTACATGCTTCCTGTCCAATTACAGAAAAACCTGCTGGTCTGGTTTTTTAATGACTGTGAGTCTGCGTCTGTGCAAGGAATGCAACCTGAAACCCTTTCACGCTGGAAAAAAAAACACACACCAAAGAAACGGAAACGGCGTCACGCATCTGTTTCTAATCACTTTTATATGAAGCAGTCATCCATTTATATGCAATGAGAAGTTTGACAAAGTGGATTTGTTTCTCTTCATGCACACACACGCTCACCAGACACAACAAACACGTCTCATCATCATTCAACAAGGATGAAATCAGCCATTTTTGTTGTGGAATTTAAAAAATGTGCAAAGGGGGAAAACAAACGTGCAGAGAATTGTACAGAAGGACAGCATTCATTCCTTCTGTTGAAATGTTTGGGTAGAGATCATACAGTGCCAGTTGTTGCAGAGACAGAGAGAGGCAGTCAGCATCAGCAGCAGAGTGAGGAAGTGAGCACATCCTCTTGGTGGTTTCTCTGTTCCATTACCACAAGAGTGAAGTACTCAGACTGAATCACGCACAGCGCATTATGCAGGAAGCGGTGAACATATCAAGCACATCATTATTATTATTATTATTATTATGCTGCTGTTACAGCCACACCATCATTAAAGCCATCACTTTGAGTTTTACAATAACTGTACAGACCGTCACATATGAATACATTCATTTCATCACTGAAGCTCACGTGCTGAATGTGTACATGTATACTGTTTGTATGCAGTCTACCAGCAGTGCACAGGAAGTGGTCCATTTCCCGTTTCAGCCGAGTCATTTGGGGGCATGAAGGCTCACGTGAATCGTGATTTCACACTGTTCTGCTTTCAGTCGTGTCATCCTTTGTATCTCTATTTAAATGAGAATTTCAGTATTTTTCCGACCTATTTTCAACCCTATTTTCCCACACACTTGTGTGTAAGTGACTATCTTTGAAATTGTTCCAGCGTTGAGCGAGAACGCTGTAACCGGCAGCCGTGAACCGAGCTGCGATGTAACCCTACAGGACAAATGTTCAGCGTACATTCAGCGTCCACTAAAAGTTCTGTTTTTGCCGCTGACAGGCTCAGATTATTGTTATATACATCTTGGCTTTGTTTTGTTTTAAAAGATTTTCACTTGCAAATTTCCGAATTGTGCCAATTAAATGTCGAGCTGCACTTGGCGCAGCTTTTACAGACGTTACCTTTGGATACAGACAGGCTTTTCATCTAGTGCCATCATTAGGTCAGAATTTCAGTTTGTCCTATGCTTTGGATTTTGACCTACTGCCCCTTGGCTCTTTGAATGAACTCCTCAGAGCCAGACCTGCACTATGAGCACTTCACAGTAGGCTATAGCCTAATACATGTATCAGCAAACTGTTCTAACCCTAACTCAGACATCCTTTGATGCTGAAATCTTGTCACACCGAGCCATCATCTACAAAACTAAGAACAGCAGGGGCGCGGGCACCAGAATCATTTGACTTGACCGAAGCCAACCTTATCATCCCGTTGTCGGCCTTTTGACAGTCCTCCATCACCCGGTGCAAGGTGCTGTAGTAGTTGTCATTGGTGCTGAACGTGTAGAGGGAGGAGATCTTCTCCCAGTCCTTGTTGGAAGGGGTGATGATTTCTTCGGGCGGTGTCTTGTAGAAGAAGCTCTTCACGTTCCTCTCAGCGAGCTGTTCGGCGTGTTTGGTGGTGTATGAATCCATCAGGCTGCTCTCTTCGTGGACATAGTCTCTCCAAAAGCGGAGCTGGAGGTAACTGATGGGGGAGGTGCACCGAGCCACACAGGTCAGCAGCAGACTGGACAACATGATAGAGGCGACGAGCAGCAAACCCAGAATCTGTGATCACACAGTATGGATTTATAATCAGGGATAGAGAAAGCCGCATAGACATTTGTCACACATGAATAGGTGAAACGAAAGGATAAAAAAATGAGAGCAATGTTTTATGCAGCTAATGGCTCCAACTGACAACAAGAAGTAACAAGAAACTGTCTAAATGAACAACAGGTCTCTGTCCTGTGGTCAATGTCCCTGACTACAGCAACGTTTTTTTTTTCTCAGATCTGAATATGACACATGACCTTTGCACACAAAAAGGAAGCGCACAGACTTTGGCCACCACACTCAGTGATTTGATAACATTAAAGATATTCATTTGACAGAAATTGCATAAAGAGATCTTCAAGTTTAAATAAACAATAGGTGGTTATTATAAAAAAGATGGCTCTGAATTAGTCTTTGAATCAATTCCTGTACTTTTAGTTTTTTTCTTCAAATATGTGATCTGGGGCCATCAAATTCCTCTGAGTTAAATTAAAAAATGAACCCATCTATTTTTTTTCTCATGCTATTTCCGGATCAAACATACTTTTTTTTAATGGATGATACCAGACGGTAAAAGGATGATGCACATGGCACTCTTAACACAACTTGATTTGGATTTGATTTCACTTTATGAGAATATTTTTCTGAAATGTGTCTTGCATCCTAAGGGGAGCACTCTTTCTTAACAGAACACAACATTTAACCAAAATGAAATAGTCTACTACAACAGCAAGTTATTACACTGCCTTGTGAATACTTGATTCTGATTGGTCAATCACCTGTGGTCTGTTCTATAACAGAATTATTATAACAGACCGTGGCATGGATAGAGAGGGCAGCCACAGCTTATCCTGAGTCAATCTTGTACATAAAATAGACTTAGTGTTAAATAACAACAATGATGAATACTTAAAGGACAAATCAGGCGCAAAATGAACCTAGGGGTTAATAACACATGGATACCGAGTTCGACCTTCTCTGGGATTTGTTTTCATGCTAATTGAATGTGACCAGTTTTATCGCAAACCGCTAATTAGCTTATAACGCTAGTTGTCGGGGAAGAGGGTAAAGTAAAAAGAAATCTCTATTTCTATACCACTAACAAGGCTCAAAATAGCACCACACTTCCACGGTAGCAGAATGAGGGTCGCTACATGTAAACCGAAACATTGACAACCTTGTAAGTGTACAGACAGTTTATTAAAAAGATAGTTTAGAAAGACAGTACCGTTCACGTATACAATTGGGCGCCATCTTGGGAAAACAGTCACGACCAGTCGAACGCCGTGCAACGTGCATTCAGTTCAGCTCACGTTGCACAGCGTTCGTCATTCGACTTACAAAGTTGTAGGGACCCTCATTCTGCTACCGTGGAAGTGTGGTGCTATTTTGAGCCTTTTTAGTGGTATAGAAATAGAGATTTCTTTTTACTTTACCCGTGCCCCGACGACTAGCGTTATAAGCTAATTAGCGGTGTGCGCTAAAACTGGTCACATTCAATTAGCAAGAAAACATATCCCAGAGAACGGTCGAACTCGGTACCCATGTGTTATTAACCCCTAGGTTCATTTTACGCCAGATTTGTCCTTTAATAACAGTCTCACCACAGTCAGTTGTTTCTCAGAGCATCTCTTTCACCATACTCTATGTCCAACACAGGTTTGTTCTCTGGGAAGTCCCTGTCTTTCCTCTCCACGTAGCGCTGCAGGGTGCTGTAGCACTGCTCGCTCTCGGTGAAGGTGTAGTATGCAGAGATCTCCTCCCATGCCCGGTGGTTGGGGAAAGGGAATGGAGCAGGCTCCTTGTTCTCAAAGAAGCTCTGCAGGTTTCTGTCGGCCAGTTTGGTGGCATATTCTACAGCGAGAGTATCAAAGCGCTCTTTCTCTTTTTCCATGTAGCGTTTCCAGAAGGTGAGCTGCAGGAAGCTGACTTTGGAGCGGCAGTTTTTGTAGCAGGTACCCAGGAGGCCCCCGACGACAGCGGTGATGATCACACACCAGCCCAGGATCTGCAGACACACGGGGATGAGATGGACTGATGCTCACTCAGCGTTATGGAATCCACAAGGCAATACATACATACACATATTTAAATACATACACTTTAACTTTAACATGCCCTACACTCATGAGGGTACTTGAAGACTATTGAGGGTACTTTCACACTCAAACTGTAACAGATGTTGTTGTCCAAGTGTTAAAGGGGTGATAGAATGCAAAACCGATTTTACCCTGTCATAGTTGAATAAGGACAGTTCGGTGGGTAAATAGGATATACATAGAAGCTTAAAATCCCATTGACACCCCTTTACTATGAAAATCTCACATTTAGAAACTGCCGCTGAAAACAGGCGAATCTCAACAAAGCTGAAAGCTTACGTAAGCATCTCAAGACCTGTACCTTTGTCACGCCCATGGGTGTATTAAGAGAACGGTCACGCCCCAACATTTTCATAGCTACACAACTGACCTGAGATCAGGTAGTCTTCTGGTCGCGCGGATCTCTGCTATTCCGTTACAAAATTCACTTCTGAAACTTTTTTATGCAAGAAATCAACACACAAAAATGTAAATTTCAAATATGGGCAGCTTTAAAAAAATGGATGGCTAATTGCAAATTCTGTGCTGCCTGTGTTGCTGCCTCGCCCGCCTGGCCTGCCTTCCTTCACAGACCCCGGCCTGCTGTGAGGTAGATGGAGCTCAGTCACAGCTGGCAGCCCACAGCACTCCATACCCACGCAAAGTCACCGTTTTTTGGGCTAATGGACTACCAAACGCCGCTGCTCTGACAGAGCTCCAGGGCCTGCAACTCCCCTCTTCCTGCTAGCTAAATGCCCGGTGTATGTGAGTGAGAGCGCGGTCAGCGAGCTTGTTACGCCAACATTCTCTTACCACAGGTTCCAGTTAATCTTTTAATGTGTGTAATTATAATGTGTTGAGTTATTTAAACAAATGATTGGAGAAATAAACGCTGCTTGTCCACGAGTCTCATTGATAGAGCCTGCGGCTGGATGTAGCTCTATCAATGAGAGCTAGCTAGCCTCCTCTTAGAATTCCTCTGAAATTCAGAAATATTCATTAACTTGAAATCGGACACCGTTGTTAGCTTTAGAAGACCTTTAGGTAAATGTTGTATAAGTGGCGTGACAAAATTCAAACTGTAAATATACTCGAATTAAGACCAAAAATGAAGCTAACTATCCGTGATTTGTAGCTACACATAGCTAGGATTGAAAGGACAGTCGCAGCTAACTAAACCCCTAATCTTCACAAATATTCATTAATTTGAAATCGGACACTGTTGTTAGGTTTATAAGACATTTAGGTAGATGTTGTATAAGTGGCGTGACGAAATTCAAACTATAAATATACCTGGTAGTCCTACCAAACGCCACTGCCCTGACAGAGCTCCAGGACTTCCATTAGCCCAAAAAACGATGACTTTGCGCGTGTATGGAGTGCTGTGGGCTGCCAGCTGTGACTGAGCTCCATCTACCTCACAGCAGGCCGGGGTCTGTGGAGGAAGGCAGGCCGGGCGGCGAGGCAGCAACACAGCCAGCACCGGCCGCTGAACTCCGACACACAGTCTTACCAAATTTGCAATTAGCCATCAATTTTCGTAAAACTGCCCATATTTAAGCTTTATATAGTTGATTTCTCACTTAAAAAAGTCTCAGAAGTGAATTTAATAACGGAATAGCCCAACAAACAATGTATAACTTTGCAGTGAGACCTGCTGTCGAGTCTCCAATGTGTTTCTATGTAGTTTGCTCAAACCAATCAGCGCGCAGCTCATTCTAAATATTCATGAGCATACCATATTTGGAAGAAAAGCTCTTGTTCCAAATAGAGCCATATTCACAGGGTAGTTAAGGGCCTAATAAAATAGCATTCAGGCAATTTTCAGCCCAACCAATGTTACATACCCTATTAGGAGACCTTAAGGAACAGTGTCAAATACCCTATATAGTCATTCTATCACCCCTTTAATGATATTAAGATTGGACCAGCCAGTTATCTGAAGTGTTTTTCCATAAATGTTTACTTGTTAGGGCGTAACACTGATGATAATTTGAAAATAACCTTAACTCAAGGTCCACTTTTTACCTTTTTCTCTGGAGCTTTTCCACGAGATTGCAATATAGGAGAGAAATCAACTCTCTGTATTCATCAACTGACTTTGTCTGGCGATCAACAGTGAGTAAAAACACAACTTTCCTTGGTTGCAGTTGAGAAAAGAACATAAGGCTAGGCAAAATGATGATATGCATTGTCAAAACGATGTGCAAATTTCTATATCTATATGTTTTTCTAAATAGTTTCTATCGCAATGTCGAAGTAACCAGCAGCCAACTGAATTACATACAGCAATATCATTTTGCATTACTTTTCATTTGTCAAATATTAAATTTACACAGAAGTTTACAGAAATAGGATTTACCATGTGGTGATTTCATATAGACTATTTCTTTTTTTTAAGATTATTTTTGGGCATCTTAGGCCTTTATTTTTATAGGACAGCTTAGACATGAAAGGGGAGAGAAAGGGGGAATGACATGCAGCAAAGGGCCGCAGGTCAGAGTCGAACCCGTGGCCCCTGCGGTCGAGGAGTAAACCTCTATATATGGGCGCCCGCTCTACCAGGTGATCTACCCAGGCGCCCATATAGACTATTTATTTAATGAATTACCGGAAACCTATAGAAAAACTATATCGTGATACATAACTTTATCAAGATATGAAATGATTTATATCGAGATAAAAGATTTTGGCCATATCACCCAGTTTTATTCAGACCTGTCTTATATTATATCTGTACTAACTGATAACTACATAAAAAAAACTGTTTGCATGTAGAAGAACTTATATTATAGCTATATTAAGTCAAGTGTAAAGATTTTCAAAGTTCAAGTTTCATTTATTTGTCATTTTATAACACAGAGTTGCACAGTGAAATGTAAGTTGAGGCCTCTTCACGCTACACACAGAACATATATATAAAATGACAATAGAATCATTAAATTAAACATCATATACATATCCTTTTGGCCTTTACTGCATACCTTCACCTTAGTATTGTAATTCCATAACGTTAGGGATCTCTAGAGACAGACACAATTCAGAAGATAAAAAAGAATGGTCAAAATTGAAGCGTCAGAACCAAGGGGGTAAGCTTCGCTTCAGAGCGCGAACCTCCAATGGCGCCATTTTGTTGCTACGAAGCGATCACCTCTTGTTAGCATTACACTGACCGCCATTTTTTTTTTTACGTCACTTGACTGCGAATAACTTTACATCTGAAGTGTTTAAAGACTCTATTTGTCCATTGTTTATTTCTAAAGAAACACAACAATGTATAAAAGGCTCCATTACCTTGTACCTCACGTTATAGCTACGTAGCAGACGTTTTTGTAAAAATAAGCTAACGATTGTGTCATAACCAAGTGACTTACTGTCGCACAGTAGAGGAATTACCGTATAGTACAGGAGAAGCTCGCAGGCAGTTTCGACTTACATTAGCTGTTTAGGTTTAATTACTAATGTTAACTAGCATGTTAGTTAGCAATAATTTGCCTGTGCTTATGTTATCTCCTTACATATACCTACACTCTCCGTCTCTGTAAGATTGGAAATGATTGAGATTTCTCTTGGCACAGCTACCAGAAGACTTACAACTTTCAGACACGTTGCTCACGTCACATTTACGTTGTCTCTGTCAGTTGGAGGCTGCGCAGTAAAGCAAGAGATCACCGGAAAAGTGCTTCTAATAGCCTTCACTGGTCTCCGTCCAGAGCAACGGGGTCTATTGGTCCATTATATACTGTCTATGGTCAGAACCCAACATATCCTGGCTTTTAGTCCCTGGTATGGATCAAATCCAACTGGGTTGTACATTTTTCCATAATTCAACTGGATAGCATATTTTATTAGACCTTCCCTGCATGGTAAACAGCCTCATCTTTTTAACTCCGTACCTCCATTTGTGTCTCTAAACCCAAGCTGAGATAACCCCTATGACATCACCAACTCCCATCAACGGGTGGGTCTCTCTCTGCGTGCCTCTTACCTGGGACTGGGCCCTGAACATGAGCAGCAGCTCCATGCGCTCATCGCTGGACAGTTTGGAACGATCACAGGGCACTCGGGCCAGCTCCTCCCGACACGCCAACGTCTTGTTTTTACAGAACAGGTCCACCACCAGGTTATCATCCAGACCACTGACCGCACACTCATAGAAGGTCCCATTGAGCAGGGCCACGGCGAGCCACATTACAGGAGCCACGCAAGCGCCACAGAAAATGCTCATCAACACCCGGAGGTGGCCCAAGCAGTTCCCACGGGGGCACAGCTTCATGGGATTGAGGCAGCAGCCAGTGTAGAGCCTCCACAGCCTGCTGGTGAACAAGAGACCCAAAACCAGCAGCACTGCAGCCGGGCCCAGCAGGAAGGTCAGCCCGTAGGCAAAGTTCTGGTCGTGGTTGCACGGGCACTGAAAGGAAACCAGGGTGAAGACTCGCTCCCCACCTACAGTCATGAGAGCCAGGAAGCTGTAGCCAATGGTGGATTTCTGGTTCGTGAAGAAACGCAGGACAGTCTGGAAGTTATCCATGGCATCAGCGGGGAGGTTTCAGACACACTCCACGAGAAATTGGCCAAAGTGAAAGACAGAGAGTGAAAAGAGAAAAGAAGTTGAGTGTTTGCAGTCAATCCCTGTTCTCCTGTGTTCTTTCACAGCTGAAGACAAAACAAATCTGCCAAGCCTGTTTGTGCCACTCCCTTCAGCTGGCTCTGGTTCTCTTCAGACTCCTCCTTCAGTCGGTCCGGTGCTCCTTCCGGCCCGCCCAGAGCCTCTTGACTCTCTCTACAACCCACATCTCCTGCAGAGGGAAGTCCCCACTACAGCTGCACTTCACTTCCCTTTCTCTGTTTTCATGTACATCCATCTTTACATGCTTCCTGTCCAATTACAAAAAACCTTCTGGTCTAGTTTTTTAATGACTGTGAGTCTGCGTCCGTGCAAGGAATGCAACAACAAACACACCAAAGAAACGGAAACGGCGTCATGCATCTGTTTCTAATCACTTTTATATGAAGCAGTCATCCATTTATATGCAATGAGAAGTTTGACAAAGTGGATTTGTTTCTCTTCATGCACACACACGCTCACCAGACACAACAAACACGTCTCATCATCATTCAACAAGGATGAAATCAGTCGTTTTTGTTCTGGAATTTAAAAAATGTGCAAAGGGGGAAAACAAACGTGCAGAAAATCCTTCCTTCTGTTGAAATGTTTGGGTAGAGAACATACAGTGCCAGTTGTTGCAGAAACAGAGAGAGGCAGTCAGCATCAGCAGCAGAGTGAGGAAGTGGTTTCTCTGTTCCATTACCACAAGAGTGAAGTACTCAGACTGAATCACGCACAGTGCATTATACAGGAAGCAGTGAACATATGAAGCACATCATTATTATTATTAAAGCCATCACTTTGAGTTTTACAATAACTGTACAGACCGTCACATATGAATACATTCATTTCATCACTGAAGCTCACGTGCTGAATGTGTACATGTATACTGTTTGTATGCGGTCTACCAGCAGTGCACAGGAAGTGGTCCATTTCCCGTTTCAGCCCAGTCATTTAGAATGTCAGACAGTTAGAATAATAATCTGACTCTTTTCATCTAGTGCCATCATTAGGTCAGAATTTCAGTTTGTCCTATACTTTGGATTTTGACCTACTGCCCCTTGGCTCTTTGAATGAACTCCTCAGAGCCAGACCTGCACTATGAGCACTTCACAGTAGGCTATAGCCTAATTCATGTATCAGCAAACTGTTCTAACCCTAACTCAGACATCCTTTGATGCTGAAATCTTGTCACACCGAGCCATCATCTACAAAACTAAGAACAGCAGGGGCGCGGCCACCAGAATCATTTGACTTGACCGAAGTCAACCTTATCATCCCGTTGTCGGCCTCTTGACAGTCCTCCATCACCCGGTGCAAGGTGCTGTAGTAGTTGTCATTGGTGCTGAACGTGTAGAGGGAGGAGATCTTCTCCCAGTCCTTGTTGGAAGGGGTGATGATTTCTTCGGGCGGTGTCTTGTAGAAGAAGCTCTTCACGTTCCTCTCAGCGAGCTGTTTGGCGTGTTTGGTGGTGTATGAATCCATCAGGCTGCTCTCTTCGTGGACATAGTCTCTCCAAAAGCGGAGCTGGAGGTAACTGATGGGGGAGGTGCACCGAGCCACACAGGTCAGCAGCAGACTGGACAACATGATAGAGGTGACGAGCAGCAAACCCAGAATCTGTGATCACACAGTATGGATTTATAATCAGGGATAGAGAAAGCCACATAGACATTTGTCACACATGAATAGGTGAAACGAAAGGATAAAAAAAACGAGAGCAATGTTTTATGCAACTAATCATGGGCTGCCGTTTGTAAAGCGGCTCACGCTGAAAATAACAGCAACATTTTGTCACATTTAGCTTCAAACAATGTTTAAAAAACTGGTATGAATTTTTGAGGGTCACTTTTTTTGCACATTTACAACAATATTTGTCAACTTAGAGATATTTTAAATAGTTAAATCCAAATATGAAATGTTAAATCTAAATGCTAAACCTAAATGCTAAATCTAAATGTTAAATTTAAATATTAAATCTAAATGTTAAATCTAAATCTAAATGCTAAATCTAAACCTAATTGTTAAATCTAAATGTTACATCTAAATGTTAAATCTAAATCTAAATGTTGAATCTAAATCTAAATGTTGAATCTAAATGTTAAATCTAAATGTTAAATCTAAATCTAAATGTTTAATCTAAATCTAAATGTTGAATCTAAATGTTAAATCTAAATCTAAATGTTAAATCTAAATATTTAACTAATATGCAAATTCAAAATGCAACATTTAGATTTAACATTTTACATTTAGATTCAACATTTAGATTTAGATTTAACATTTAGATTTAGATTTAAAGGAACACGCCGACTTATTGGGAATTTATCTTATTCACCGTAACCCCCAGAGTAAGACAAGTCGATACATACCCTTCTCATTTCCGTGCGTGCTGTAACGCTGCCTGACGGCTCCAGCATTAGCTTAGCCCAGCACAGATCCTGCAGGTAACTGGTTCCAACTAGCCTACTGCTCCCAATTGTGACAAAAGTGACAAAATAACGCCAACATGTTCCTATTTACATGTTGTGATTTATAGAGTCACAGCGTGTACAAAAAACAACGTAACATGAGACACAGCCATCTTCTAACAGTAAACAAACCGGGAACTATATTCTCAGACAGGCTTGCTGCAAGCATATCACTCCGCCCAAGTACTATATTCTTCCACCTGAGAATATAGTTCCCGGTTTGTTTACAGTTAGAAGACGACTGTGTCTCATGTTACGTTGTTTTTTTGTACATGCTGTGACTCTATAAATCACAACATGTAAATAGGAACATGTTGGCGTTATTTTGTCACTTATTCGGAGCAGTAGGATTGCTGGAACCATTCACCTGCATGTTCTGTGCTGGCCTGATGCTGGTGGAGCCGTCAGACAGCATTACAGCACACACGGAGATGAGAAGGGTATGTATCGACTAGTCTAACTCTGGGGGTTACGGTGAATAAGACAAATTCCCAATAAGTCGGCGTGTTCCTTTAACATTTAGATTTAACAATTAGATTTAAATTTAGATTTAATATTTAGCTTTAACATTTAGATATAACATTTAACATTTAGGTGTAACATTTAATATTTGGATTTAACTATTTAAAATATCTATAAGTTGACAAATATTGTTGTAAATTTGCAAAAAAGTGACCCTCAAAAATTCATTCAAGTTTTTTAAACGTGTCTAAATTAAATGTGACAAAATGTTGCTGTTATTTTCAGCGTGAGCCGCTTTACAAACGGCAGCCCATAGCTAATGACGCCGACTGACAACAAGAAGTAGCCTAACAAGAAACTGTCTAAATGAACAACAGGTTTCTGAAAAAAAAAAAACCACTTGCTGTAGTCAGGGACATTGACCACAGTCCTGTGGTGGTCAATGTCCCTGACTACAGCAAGTGTTTTTTTTTTTTCTCAGATCGGAATATGAAACATGACTTTTGCACACAAAAAAGGAAGCGCACACACTTTGGCCACCTCGCTCAATGATTTGATAACATTAAAGATATTCATTTGAAAGAAATTGCATAAAGAGATCTTCAAGTTTAAATAAACAATGGGTGGTTATTAGAAAAGATGGCTCTGAATTAGTCCTTGAATCAATTCCTGTACTTTTAGTTTCCTCTGAGTTAAACCAAAAAATGAACCAATCTGTTTTTTTTTCTCATGCTATTTCCGGATCAAACGGACTTTTTTTATGGATGATACCAGACTGTAAAAGGATGATGCACGTGATGCTGTCGCACTCCTAACACAAATGGATTTGGATTTGATTTCATTTTCATTTTTTTCTGAAATGTGTCTTGCATCCTAAGGGGACAACTCTTTCTTAACAGAACAGCATTTAACCAAAATGAAATACTCTACTACATCAGCAACTTATTACACCGTTTTCATAATAAACTCTGACCTCGTGGAGCCTCCAGTGCGACACACACACACACACACCCAGGTCTGATCAGGGCCAGCCTCGGGTGAGGGTGTATTGTGATAAAAGGCCGAAACACCCAATGAGGCCGGGGTGCACACACAACTGATGATGTGTCGTATTGGAGGCACCAGGCGGTCATCCCCCAATCCAACCCCACCCAAGAGGACATCTCCAACAACAGCGCTTAAGTGCTGAATATCAAGGGATTCTAACATCTAGTCCTAGTAGGCTAGGTCTATTCTGACGGACTATTTTAAATCAATAAAGTCGTTTTTAAATCCATATTTGTGCTCATATAGCGCTGATCCCAGAGGGAGAGATGGGGAGGTAAACGGGGAGTTCCAGCTTAGCAACAGCGCAAACAAAGCTCCGTGGTTACTTGTTGCAACTTCCTTGATTTTTTATTTGTGCTACTGTAGGCTATTCTTTTCTTTCTTGTCATTTGCCCACTGGCACCTCTCCAGCAAAGGAAGACTAGGTTGTGTTTCTTTTGATCCAGGTGAGAACGGTCCAGTGGTTTGAACTACTTTGTTAATTAAACGGGTTAAGCAGCACTGACCTGAGACTGAGCTTTCAGGGTGAGCAGGACATTCTGCCTGTCCATCTGCGGGACACTGGTGCCTGTCCCGCAGGGCAGCCTGTACAGCTCCTGCAGACACTGGAGCCGAGAGCCCTTCTCTCCACACAGGTACTTGTTGTAAGCGGTCACATTGGTCCCGGTCATCGCACACTCATAGTACTTCCCGTTGATCAGAGCCACAGCGATCCAGCTGGCAGGCGCCACCAGCGCGGCGCTGCTCACCTGGAAGAGGGCCGCGCAGACGACGGTCAGCCTCCTCCTGCGGCACAGCGCGGCCCGGCGCTGGCACACACCCGTCAGCGTCTTCCACGTCTTCTTACTCAGGATGTAACCCAGCAGCAGGAGAGCCAGGGCGGGTACCAGCAGGAACACCATCCCGTAGAGGAAGTTCAGGTCATTGCAGGGACAAGAGAACATCGCCACGGAGAAGAACTGCTCCCCGCCCGCTGTCACCAGGGCGACCGCCCCGAACCCGAGGCTGTTCTGCTTGGTAGCGATGTCCAGAACCGTCTTAAACTTCTCCATCTTCTCTGACTACTGTGTGACAGAGCGACTGACACTCACGCTTTCACTTCCACCTTTTTGTGTCTATAAGTCTGTCTGTCTGTCGTCACGAGCCAGCCCCCTCGAAACCCCAAACCAGCCCCCACAGGTGTAACCCAAAACCTAACCTGCTCGCCAAGATTTATTTATGCAGGCTGTCCTTATAGATAGAGGACACACTTGTAACCTCTGTGTGTAAGAGAGTGTGTTTCCACTTACAGACTGAAACGTTATTTCGTGGATAGACACGATGACCAGTATACACAAAAGAGTTTATGAAATATATTTTAATGGAAATCTTGTGGATGAAAGAGATGTTTGGGTAGAGCTTTTGATTTGTATGTTGTCACACTGATGTTAGGTTCCTCTATAGGCTATTGTTTGACTAGGCTACACTATGATTAATGAACATTATTGGCAAAATAATTCCTTTCTGTACACATTTTAAATACAAAATGAATGCATGGAAGCGCATTGCATTCCTACACAAAAAAATTAGACACACTCTCATAATTATTTATTATGTTAATCATGAGATCAGGATCTCTAAATGATGACAAAAGTTCAGTTATAAACCGAGTGTTCTGTATATATGTTCTGTCTGTTTCCTTATTTTGAAGTCTGTCTTTTCTCCCTAGTCTTGTCTGGTTTTACTTCCTGTCTTGTGTTTTCCAGCCTGTTGGATTGCTCTGCCCCGCCCTGATGTGTTCCACCTGTTGTAGGCTGTCCCCTGTCGGTGTTCGTTACCCTGTGTATTTAGGCTGTTTCCTTTGTGTCTTGTCGGATTGTTACGTTACGTCGTGTCTGTGTGCGGCATCTGTCTGTGGTCCTTGTGGTTTTGATGTCGTTTGTGTTCCGCGTGCTTTTTGGGACTAGGCTACTTTTGTGTTTGCTTGCCTGCCAACCTCTGGACACTTTTTGTAAGTTTTTGTCATTCAATTCTATTATCCGAATCTAACTTTGGGTCCTTAGCTTCAGCAATCCCTGACAAGTCTACGTGATAAGACAGGGCAATGCTGGCGCTAATCATTTCATCTAATTTATAAAATGTAATTCCCTTCTCTGTAAATATAGGCCTAATATAGTAGCCTACATAAGCACAGCAAAAACACTTGTGAAGACATCAAATAAAGCATGAATTACTGGTAAAAGCTTTATCTCAGCTAAATCTGCTCTCTTCATCCTTACTCTTCCTCTTACTGCAACCTTGCCTTCCATTTTTGGGGGAGACAGGTACACTCACCTGTTGCCCTTTTACAGTGCTTGATTGATGAGTTGACCAAAGGTGTGTGTTTTTTTATTATATATATATATATATATATATATATATATATATATATATATATATATATATATATATATATAAATATATATATAAATATATATATATATATATATATATAAATATATATATATATATAAATATAAATTGGATTGCATTGTCACTTTGCATATTAAATTGTCAATTGAAAAAATGCATATTTGAGATTTTTATTTGCCATTTGTGCATACACCAAACTGTCCAGGCACATATGGATTATTGTGCAGGCTCTTTGAGTCAAGTAAAAAAGAGTTAAGGGCAAAGATAAGCACACAAAGTAAAATAGAAAAAGATTGTGCCATTAAAATAAGATTAAAAAGAAAAACCTATACAAGACTGCAAACAAATATAATTTATGAATACTGTAAGTGGAGTGTCGGTACTACTGTAAACTAGGAGCTTGTAAACATACCAAAAAGAAGGGGAAAAAACTGTTAGAGTAGAAATAATAAATATATACAGGTTATAAACACTGTCCTAAGGGTAATGGGTCTGTGTGACAACTATGGGGGGTAGCCTATCGCATTTGTCATGAGAATAAATATTGCAAATATTGCACAGTGGTATTTCAAAGTAGAGTGTAGTAGTGAGGAGTATTGCACATTTAATCACAGTGAATTGTTCAGTGTTTTATTTTGTTTTTGCCATCAGTCTGACTGTGGCAGGGAAAAACTGTTATTGAACCGTGTTTAATGTGTTGTGATATTCAAACTGCATTTGTAAATTGGAAATGTCAAATGCTAAATGCTTTGCCATTTGAATAAATAGGTCTAAAAACTTATATATAATTCACATGATCCAAAAAGCTCTTTTCCAGTTACTGATTAAACCCTGTCTTGTATTTGGGTCCATGACAGCAGGGGGCGGCGTTGCTTTATAATTCGTCGGTATACTTTTGGATTTTGACCAAGTAGCCTACTGCCCCTTGGCTCTGTGGATGAACTCCTCAGAGCCAGATCTGCACTATGAGCACTTCACAGTATAATACATATATCTGCAAACTGTTCTAACCCTAACTCAGACATCCTTTGATGCTGAAAATTTTTGTCACACCGAGCCATCATACAAACCAAGAACCAAAGGGCTGGGGTCAACAGGCTCATTTGACTTGACCGAAGTCAACCTCATCATCCCGTTGTCGACTTCCTGACAGTCCTCCATCACCCGGTGCAAGGTGCTGTAGTAGTTGTCTTTGGTGCTGAACTTGTAGAGGGAGGAGATCTTCTCACAGTCCTTGTTGGAAGGGGTGAGGATTTCTTCGGGCGGTGTCTTGTAGAAGAAGCTCTTCACGTTCCTCTCAGCGAGCTGTTCGGCGTGTTTGGTGGTGTATGAATCCATCAGGCTGCTCTCTTCGTGGACATAGTCTCTCCAAAAGCGGAGCTGGAGGTAACTGATGGGGGAGGTGCACCGAGCCACACAGGTCAGCAGCAGACTGGACAACATGATAGAGGTGACGAGCAGCAAACCCAGAATATGTGGTCACACAGTATGGATTTAGAATCCGGGATAGAGAAAGCCGCATAGACATTTGTCACACATGAATACGTGAAACGAAAGGATAAAAAAAAACGAGAGCAATGTTTTATGCAGCTAATGGCTCCAACTGACAACAAAAAGTAACAAGAAGTGGTCTAAATGTACAACAGGGGTTTCATTTATAAAACTGCGTAGGACCCTTACTACAAGTGTACGTAAGCCCAAAATGGCATACGCCGAAAAAAAGTCAGATTTATAAAACCGTCTGTACGCACACCTGTAAGCAATGTTCCCTTTATGAATCAGGGATCACCTACAAGCATGCGTACGTGGATCAGCCTCTTATCCCGCCCTGTGCACGCCCATTTTTAACCATAAATAGTCAATGCAAAGCACCTCGTGAATGCTGATCAGTACATGAATGACACTGGCAGTTGTTACACCGAATCATGATGACTGGCAGAGAAAAAGCAAAAAACTTGTCAGACGTTCAGGAATTGCTGCAAATTGAATTATAATTTCGGCCTGTTCTTGCACAGTGTATGGAACCCGGATCTATAACTACATGTATTAATAATACGTCCAAAACGGCAGGCATTACGGCACATGGGGACAGCTTCAATATACCAGACCTATATGATAAGATTTAACAGAACTATATATTATATCCAAACGAGCCTTAGTGATAAAGTTGAAGATTGTATATAATATTTATTTAAAAAAAAAAACGCTTATCTGTCTGACATTTCCCTCTGGATACAGCCGGTTTCCCGCAAAAGTGGCAAGGACCTGTATTTGGACAGGGATGGTTCCGGTGCGTTTCCCTCTCTACTGGACCCCATTCAGTACATAGATCCAAGAGCTCAGCTTTAGAAAATCTAAATCGGCATATTAGCCAGTCATCGTCATGGTCCCTGAAGTCTCTTTCTCACCTGATTCTTCCATTAGCGTAGTCCTCCTGCAGGGCCAGCAGTGCCATCATGCAGCATTACGCACGGGGGTCACGCAGAATTTATATGTTTACAGCAATTTGTGATGTTAACACCTTGCCATCACAGCATCAACTAGTGGTATCCCCCACCCCGAGATACAATTTGAAGACGAAATAAAGTTTAATAAGTAAGTGTAAGGCAAACACACTTTTCTTCATGCAGGTTTTGTCACAAACCGTATTAAAGTTTGGACCGATAACGAGGACATTAACGATTGCGCGAGAGCTTAACGGCTGTATTTTCAGACTTTGACATTTGATGATGTATGCACAGTATTAAAGACAGATATTTAGTTATTTACACTGTGTTCTGCCGTTATCTAATGCCAGGGTATTTGATGCTATCCTGTATTCCATGCATTCGGGCCATCTCCTCCTCCTGCGCTCCGTAGCGGACAATGTGACGGCGAGACAGCGCCGATTAAACATTAAGAACACATTTTTATTTAAGTTTTGAGTTGGAGGTGTTTATGGAACAAGTATCACTCCGTACAAGCGGCTCTTCTTGTCAACACTAATCACGTCCTCTGTATCTCTCGGCTGCCTAAACCTCCGTTTGTCTCAGTTTACATGCAAACGTGCAAACAGAGTTTTTAGACAGACTCTATTTCAGAGGCGAATTCTCCGTTTGCGTGTAAACGAAGAGTACAAACGAAGGGAAATGTCTCCGTTTGTAAAAAATAACCATGTACGTGTAAACAGTTAGGTTGTGTTTCTTTTGATCCAGGTGAGAACGGTCCAATGGTTTCAACTACTTTGTTAGTTAAACGGGTTACCTGAGACTGAGCTTTCAGGGTGAGCAGGACATTCTGCCTGTCCATCTGCGGGACACTGGTGCCTGTCCCGCAGGGCAGCCTGTACATCTCCTGCTGACACTGGAGCCGAGAGCCCTTCTCTCCACACAGGTACTTGTTGTAAGCGGTCACATTGGTCCCGGTCATCGCACACTCATAGAATTTCCCGTTGATCAGAGCCACGGCGATCCAGCTGGCAGGCGCCACCAGCGCGGTGCTCCACACCTGGAAGAGGGCCGCGCAGACGCCAGTCAGCCTCCTCCTGCGGCACAGCGCGGCCCGGCGCTGGCACACACCCGTCAGCGTCATCCACGTCGTCCTCCTTAGGATGAAACCCAGCAGCAGGAGAGCCAGGGCGGGTACCAGCAGGAACACCATCCCGTAGAGGAAGTGCAGGTCATTGCAGGGACAAGAGAACATCGCCACGGAGAAGAACTGCTCCCCGACCGCTGTCACCAGGGCGACCGCCCCGAACCCGAGGCTGTTCTGCTTGGTAGCGATGTCCAGAACCGTCTTAAACTTCTCCATCTTCTCTGACTACTGTGTGACAGAGCGACTGACACTCACGCTTTCACTTCCACCTTTTTGTGTCTATAAGTCTGTCTGTCTGTCGTCACGAGCCAGCCCCCTCGAAACCCCAAACCAGCCCCCACAGGTGTAGGCCTAACCCAAAACCTGATCACCAAGATTTATTTATGCAGGCTGTAGTTACAATAGATAGAGGACACACTTGTAACCTCTGTGTGTAAGAGCGTGTGTTTCCTCTTACAGACTGAAACGTTATTTCGTGGATAGACACGATGGCCACTTATATTATACACAAAAGAGTTTATGAAATATCTTTTAATGGGAATCTTTTGGATGAAAGAGATGTTTGGGTAGAGTTTTTGATGTGTATGTTGTCACACTGATCTTAGGTTCCTCTATTGTTTGACTAGACCACACTATAATTAATGAACATTATTGGCAAAATAATTCATTTCTGTACACATTTTAAATACAAAATGAGTGCATGGAAGCACATTGCTTTCCTACACACTCTCTCATAATTATTTATTATGTTAATTATGAGATCAGGATCTCTAAATGGTGACAAAAGTTCAGTTATAAACCGTCACTAACCTAGTTTTGTCACGATTGTGAGTGTTCTGTATATATGTTCTCAGAGCCGGCTCGACGCATAAGCGAAGTAAGCAGCTGCTTAGGGCCCCGAGGCTACCAGAGGGCCCCCAAGAGCGCTTGAAATGTCTCACAATTGAGCTTATAACAGATTTAAAGATTAATTGCTGCTAATTGGTCCCACATTAGTCTTTAAATGCTAATTTGCACATTATGAGTGCTTAAACTAATATTTACAATACACACGTTGGTTTAGTGCCAAGTACAGTGGCAAAACATTACAATGTGGAAAGTCCCCAAACCAAATCTTAGGGCCCCCAAAAGTCTTGGGCCGGCCCTGTATGTTCTGTCTGTTTCCTTATTTTGAAGTCTGTCTTTTCTCCCTATCTTGTCTGGTTTTACTTCCCGTCTTGTGAACAATCAAACAGGCTGGACCTGTTTGATTGTTCCGCCCCACCCTGATGTGTTCCACCTGTTGTAGGTGATAACCTGTCCCCAGGGCTGGACTGGCCATCCGGCATACCGGGCATTTTCCCGGTGGGCCGACGCACTTTTGGGCGGAATCGCCGATATAAATAGGCCTTTTTTTTTTTTTTTTTTTTTGGCCAGGCCGGCCCATGAAGAACTCACAGCGGCCCATTGGTTAATTTTCTTTATTGGCACTGGCCTGACCCAATCAAATCCGGGAACCCCCTTCTGCACTCCGGGCCGCAAATTTACGAATCCCACCATGGCCACGCCTCCCGGCCCTGAGACACGAGCTGTAATAGTTATATGCTGGAAGTTTAGCATTCACCGTTAAAATGGACAAACGACCACCAATGCGCAAGAGAGGTGCAGAGAAATTACAGGAGAAAAAGATTAAGAATCTACAGGCGGATTCCTCAAAATGTGCCAAAATCTCGGACATGTTTGGGGTTGTAGTAGCTGCTTCAACATCAGCATTACCTGAAGTAGACTAGAGGAAGGAGGAGAGGTGGCTGGCTATACAGAGAAGCAGAAACAACATCATGACAGGGAAGAAGCCGAGGAGGAAGCGAGTGACCATGACAGGGCCATGGGAGCGAGTGACGAAAAGATGGAAGAGATGTAATGTAACATTAAAGTTAGTGGCTGTCTAAAAACAAAAACTGTTTAAGCTTACATTGAAAATGTAAGCTTGAAAATTGAAAAATGTAATTAGCCTGTTGGGTAGCTGAAAAGTCTGTGATCTATAAAATCAGTGTTGATACAAGCATCAGTGTTCCTTGAATGGCTTAATTAGCTTCTCTTGTATTGGTGCTCTTTTCCAGGGCATATACTACTGTCAGCTTTATTGTAGCTTTTGGGAAGGGTTATGGTTATAGTATTTAGCAGACACTTATGTCCAAAGCAACAAAATATGAATCTTACAATAGTTAAAATTAAATTCGAAGTTGCTAAGCCAATATTAACCAAAATAGTAATAATAACAATAATGGCAATACAATATCAATAATAATAAAAATATAAAAATGCCATAAATATTCAAATATTAACTCTAAGAATGAATTAATTATTTAAGTGTAAGACCAACAGATAAGTCTTGAGACCCCTCTTGAAGGATCCAAAATGATCACATGATTGCAGAACACTAGGCAACTCATATCGTAGAATGCAAGCATATTTTAAGAGGACTGTCTGCAGGGAATGGCCCTCATTTATGAAACGTGCGTACGACCTAAAACAGGCGTACGACGGGCGTACGCCGATTCTTACGCAAAGCTCGGCATTTATCAATTTGGACATGAGCGTAGGCTGCGATCAAATCTCACGTCTGGTCTTAACTCGTTTACGCAAATGTTTGAGTCAGTGTGGCCTTGCGGTGCAGCATATACTCAGTTTAACAGGAGAAGGAGAAGTCATCAGTTGATCACGTATCAGCAATGGCAGATCTGGCTCTTTTAGAAGACCTCTATGCGCCGGTCTGAAACATTGTTTTAGCCTGAGGGGGTTCTGTACAACATCTCGCAGGAAAACACGGTGCCATAAATGTAGCGATGGAGCCAGATGACCCGATGCCCGGAGAGCAGTGTGCAGAACAGCACCAGGTGGGGGCTATATGAAGGAGACAGGATATTATTATTCCTCGCTTTTAAAAGGTATAGCCTATGTTATGTTTGGCAATGATATTTAATACAGGAAACATGATGATGCACAACATTTTTATTTATTGTTCAGGTTTTTGTTTCTCTTCGTACATTGATAAATGCAGCGGCTGGAAACGATCGTCATTTAAATATCACGCCTCCAACATATTCTGGGTTTTGAGGCCTCGCCCCTACAATTTACGACATGGCGAGACGGAATCCGGCTGAGAAGCGGAACTTTTCCGAGGTGGAGATTGAAACCCTGATATCTCCGGTTCATTTGCACTAACGTGTGTACTATTTGGCACCCTGAAAATTGTTATTAAAGGCTGTAGAAAGAATGCGGAATGGAAGGAGATCACTGATGCGGTCAACAGTGTTGCCGTAGTAAATCGGACTCCAGCTGAAGTTTAGCCTATTTAATTTATACATCCTTGACACATTTTCTATAGTCCTAATAGTAATATACACTTGCTTCGACTGCAATCTATTAGGCCTACATGTAGGTGTACCTATAATTAAATAAACACACGGTAGCGGAGTTTATGCAGTGTCTTTTATGTTTTTGTTCGTCGGAACGAGGCAACAGCTGAGGGAGAGCGCGTGTCCCCCCCGTGCTGGACCCTGTCTTCTAAAAGAGCCAGATCTGCCATTACTGATAAGTGATCAACTGATGACTTCTCCTTCTCCTGTTAAACCAATTTATATGCTGCACCACAAGGCCACACTGACTCGAAAACTTGCGTACACGAGTTCAGACCTGACGTGAGATTTGATCGCAGCCTACACTCACGTCCAAATTGATAAATGCCGAGCTTTGCGTAGGAATCGGCGTACGCCTGTTTTAGTTCGTACGCACGTTTCATAAATGAGGGCCATTGAAACTATGTCAACATTCCGCTGTTAACGTTAAGTCATTGAATCAACATCGAACTCTGATGTTGATTCTACATCCTTTTGCGTCCTGTTTTAATATTGAAACCACGTTGAAATCCTGTCCAAAGATCAACGGAATTTCAATGGTATTTCGATTATCAGGAATATTGAAACAATGTTGAAATTTCAACTTAACTATGGATCAACGTGATTTCAATGGAATTTCAGTCGTTATTAAGCATTGAAAATGATTGCTAGGCATACGAAAATGTAATTCCCTAAATGAAATGAATATCCTGCTTTATCTACAGCCAGGATGTTAAAAGGTGATGGAACAGTTGAAAGCTTGCAAGCTTTCAACTGTTCCATCACCATGTGTGCCTATAGCCTAGCTTAAAACACTGACCACACCACACTATTTAAGGTAAAAACACATTTATTTTATTTTATTCGGTATTGTCCATCTTTAGCCTATTTAGAGTTCGAGGTCCTCTGACGTCTGACTGGTTTGTCGTCCAGTCCCTCCTGCCCGGTCTGGCGCATAACGCAGCCACTTTTGCACAGCCTGGGCAAAAGTGAACTGGGTGACGGCGGCTGTCTCCATCTGCTGTGTAAGAGCATCTAAAACAGAAAATACAAGCACAATGCAAAAAAAATAGCCTTAAGTTAAACAGAATACCCACATATGCACACTTGGAAACCAATTCAGTAGGCTATGCTAGCCTAGGAGTTTTCAGTGATCGGATAAGGCAGTTTGTCCAGTGTTGTATGCTAGCCTATCATGTTTTCCCTACATTCAAAGCACTTTTCAAAATTGCCCAAGAATATGTGCATGGGTTTATTTGAATTAAAGGGAGGCAAAAAGGATCAGCTTGCAGTGACACCTTTCGTAAGGAAAATGTCCATGTTTTTTTTTTCTGGCCTGGGGGGGGGGGATAATGTCACAATGCTATGTGCTGCCCCCGAGTCCCTTTGCCACCCAGTCAGTAGGTTACTTAGTTTCGGACGGCCTATAGCAACACAGAACGCCGTTGCCATTATACCGACAGCTGACGTGACATTTGATCCCGGTCAACAGCTGACATTACTTCACGGTTGACACACATCTGGCCACCAACCAAAAAACCCGAGGTAAGTTACCGTTAATATATACCGTTAATGTTGCTAACGTTACTTGGGCTGTAGGATAGACCAGAGCCCTGTAGCCTACTATGAAGCAAGATCAACTTGTCCTGGATTTCTTTCAGCAACCCGGCTTCCACCAAATCTAACAACCGCGGTCCCGCATAACCTGTACTACGACACTGGTTATCAACTAGTTCAGTCAACCCAGGTTTGTCCAATCTAGAGACGCGCGCATTCACATAAAAGAGGCGGTGTTTGCGCACCACGACCAATCGCAAACATCTACCACAGCCGCATGTTTTATATAAGAAGAGCAAATTATAGTTCTACATAAATATGAAGGACACAGACTTGGTTTTCCAGGGAAAACGCAATACAGTTGCTGCTTCCTAAAACAGGAAGGAAAGCTGGCAGAAAAAAATTGCCGACGCTGTAGATGTTTAAATCACAACTCCATCAGTCAGGACCAAGATCTGGCCATATTACACTTGTGCTTTCCATAAACTGTCGTTGCTTTAGCCTATTATTTCAGTTGCAACCCTGGCAGTGGGACGCGATCGTGAGCGCAAATAAAATATATAAAAACATAATTCAAACCGATGTGCGCATGGCGACACACGGCTCAAGAAGCAGATATGTAATTCCCTCCCATTAAAATATATAGGCTATATTTATAAAAATACCCATGTTAATGGGGTTGTTGGTCTCTAAATGTTTTAACTTTTATGAGCGTACCCCTCTCTCCCCCTTTCTCTCTCTCTCTGCACCGAGCTCCGCCTGATCTTCTTTAAGAATGGTGACGCCGTTATCAATCGACCTATTGATTGGTCAGTAGGTGTGCTTTAACACCGGTTAATCTCTGATCTCCAACTTAACCTGCACATCCTGTCTCAAAACAATGCTGAAAAACTAGACCATGCATTTGTTACTTTCAGGCTGGACTATTGTAATTCCTTACTATCAGGTTGCTCAAAAAGCCTAAGACTCTCCAGCTGATCCAAGATCAGATCTGATCTGATCAAGAACTAAGAAAAGAGATCATGTTTCTCCTGTATTAGCTTCTCTGCATTGGCTTCCTGTAAAATCCAGGATTGAATTTAAAATCCTTCTCCTGACCTACAAAGCTCTAAATGGTCAAGCACCATCATATTTTGAAGAGCTCATAGTACCTTATTGTCCCATTAGAGCACTGAGCTCCCAGAATGCAGAGTTACTTGTGGTTCCTAGAGTCTCTAAAAGTAGAATGGGAGCCAGAGCCTTCAGCTATCAGGATCCTCTCCTGTGGAACCAGCTCCCAGTCTGGGTTCGGGAGGCAGACACTGCCTGAGATAACTCTTGTTATGATTTGATACTATAAATAAAATAGAATTGAATTGAAAATAAAATAAAATTAAAGCTGCAAGCAGCGATGACGGGCCCTCGCTTCTTGCATCTGGGGGGTACTGGCAAACGCAACATCACATGTAGACCACACATTCTAAGTTTCATGTAAATTGGAATAACTTTGGCCAAGATACAACCGTTCCTGTTTCAACAGCCACCTACAGGAAGTTGTTCCTCCATAACTTGCGCATTGTTTTAGCTATCAAAATTATTTTGATAAATTTTAGTCACGAGGTTCCACCGAGTCCATATCCAAGTTTTCATGCAGATTGGACTCACGGCACAGGGAGGAGTTAGACAAAGTATGTTTCCCATATATCGTTATGTGGCTAATTAATAAAATAAATTCTAACAGCGCCATCTAATGGCCAATTCACTCTACATTTGGCATGGATGCTCAAGCCCGTATGCGGAACATCTGTGTCATGTTTGGTGGCAATCAGAATAAATCTTGGTAAGATACGCAACTTCCTGTTTCGACAGCCCCTACAGGAAGTTGGTCCTCTGTAACTTGTGCATTGTGTTAGCTATCCAAATTCTTTTGATAACTATTTGTCATGAGGGTCCACCGAGTCTGCGTGTATATATTTTTGTGCAGATGGGACTCATGCTCTAGGAGGAGTTAAAAAAAGTAGGTTTCGCTCAAAGCAAATTAGCTAATTAATTAAAATAATTAAAACAGCGCCATCTAAAGGCCAATTGATGACATATTTGGCAGACAGCCTCATTGGCACATGAGGAACAACTGCACTAAGTTTTGTGTCCACTGGAATAACCGTATGCAAGATACAACCGTTCCTGTTTCCACAACCACCTACAGGAAGTTGGTCCTCCATAACTTGCGCATTGTTTTAGCTATCAAAATTCTTTTGATAACTTTTTGTCACCAGGGTCCTCCAAGTCTACATGCAAGTGCCGATCGGACTCACGTCCCAGGAGTTCCCATATGTCAATATTTTACTGATTAATTAAAAAAAATTTAAACACGCCATCTAATGGCCGATTGCCGCCAACTTTGGCACAGATGCTGAACCAGCCATGAGGAAAAACTTTGTCAAGTGTCGGGGCAATCGGAATAATTGTTGCCAAGATAACGCAAAATTCTCTGGATAACATTTCGTCAACAGATAGTACCTGCAAAGATTCAAGAAGATGGAAATCACGGCCTAGGACGAGTTCGAAAGAATGTAAAACACCTGAAAAATTCATAATTAAAAATGGCCGCCTTCTGGTTGGGCGGAGCTAATGAAGGTAAATGGGAAATATGTCTGCAATGATTAGAGCAATATGGGTATTAAATCTGGTGAAGATCGGAGCAACTATGTCCAAGTTAAGACCTTCCACGCCTTAGGGGGCGCTATGGACCCCGCTTAAAGGTATGGCCCAAATCGTTGTACAGTCTCACAAAGCTCCCAGGTGTTTATGTTGGCGCCAATTTTTGTGAGTTTTCTTATATATTGAGGTCGTCAAAAATATGCCCAAGGGCTAAAACCAATTAGGGGGCACTATAGAGCAACCGTACCACTCCCAAGACTAAATGTGTATTCAGATGAAAGAGTTTAATATTCTGCACATGGCGCTGCAAAATTTTGAGAGTTTTCGTGCATCCTAAAGTCCTCAAACAAGTGTTCGTATAATGAAGATTTTTACACGAAAACCAAGATTTGGGAAATTTTGTAATTTTTTCTAAAAATAGCTCCATGGAGTTTAAGATGAGACCTATGTTCCCTGAAAAGTTGGTATATTAACTTACTTTTTTTTGGAATTACAAGACGGGGGGCGCTATGGAGCCCCCTGGCAACACCCGAGGCCAAGCACTACAGAACTTGGCAATTTTCACCAGTTGTGACAGGTGTGCACATTTTTGTGAGTTTTCGTGCATGCTAATGCCCTCAAAAATGCGACAAAGGACTCTGAAAAATAATAATCTGACGAAAAACAATAAGTTCCTTCGCACTTTCAGTGCAAGGCACCGTTGGGGCCTTGCACTTTCGTGCTCGGGCCCTAATAAAATAAGCTTAGATAGGCCTACTACAAAAGACTGCAAAAAAATATAATAAACTCGAACTGCAAGCAGTTATGAACGGGGCCCAAGCCTCCGATGCCAGTCGTCCCCGGGGAGCCGCGCCACTCGCCCCCGATGACCCGGGAAGCTGCGCTAATGCGGGACCTGAAGCATTACGTATGGGGGCAAACGGTGAATATCGAAAGGTTTGATGCACAAGGTCTAGGAAGACAAAGAAAACATCAGCAGAAAGGGGCAACTGTTAGCTTTTAGCTCCAAAAGACCCTACGCTTCGACTATTTATAATTATGAAGTTATAAAGTTATTATTAAGAAGTGCCGTTTGGCGTTGCATACAAGATTCTCGACCTCAGAAGGGATTAAAAGGCCCAAAGTGGTATATGTTGATTATAGCGCCCCCTAATGGCCGATCTTTGCCAAATGTGGTACAGAGCCTCGGAGCGCCATGCTGAACGAGCGTCACAAGTTTTGTGTTGATTGCTTGTACTGTGGCAGAGATATTGCAATTGCAAATTTCCCATTGAAATGCATTGAGAAAATTGGCGGGAAACAAATAAACGTTGCTTATAGCGCCCCCTAGAGGCCGATCTTCGCCAAATTTGGTATATTGTATCGTCGTCAGATGTTGAACAAGCACCTCAAGTTATTTGCTGATAACATTTAATTTGGCCGAGATATGATGTATGTGTGTGGTAGCTAGATAGGAAAATTTGTTTTGTCGTCAAATGCGCATACTTTAACGTAGCAAAATTGCTTCAATAACTTTTTGTCAGGTCCGTCTAGAGATGCTATCTACCAGGTTTCGTGCAGATTGGTCTTACGGCCTAGGACGAGTTCAAAAAAGTTGGTTTTGCACATTGCGCAATATTGCAAAAAAACTTGGGGTTGGCCTATATCAGGTAATTCAGCTTGATTCAAGGAACACGTGGATGTAAAAATGTCTAATGTGGGAGTTAAAGACAAAAAAACATTACAGCGCCCCCTAGTGGTCCACATGTGTAATTTTTGGTAGGTGTGGTCCATGGCCCATTATCCATCTACCCTGTAAATTTACAGTTGTTCACATTAGTGTAAGTGGTATATCTAGACTTGGGTCACATTGGGTCCCATAGGCCACGGCCACTTTGACGCCTCAGTACCCCACTTTAGGATTGGCCCTTGATGGTACCCATTAAATTTTGTATAAATCGGATGAGCCGTTCATGAGATATAAACTTTTTGTAGTTGTAGCGCCCCCTAGTGACCAATTTTCGTAAAAAGCATGCGCCACCTCCAGAGGTTCATGGCAAAGAATAATCTAAAGTTTGGCGTTGATAGCATTTATTTTGGCTGAGATATTGCAAAGTTGGTGTTTTCATAGTTAGCTACACAAATTAGTTTGTGCGTTTATATGCACAATTTTTATTGTACAAAAATTTCTTGTATAACTTTTTGTCAGGTTAGTCTGGAAATGCTACCTACCAAGTTTCGTGCAGATCGGTCGCACGGTCTAGGAGGAGTTCGAAAAAGTAGGTTTTTGACAAATCACGATTTTTCACGCATGAAAGTCTAGGCGGAAATGGGCGTGGCCTACATCACGTGATTCAGTTGGATCCAGGGAACGCGTAGATGTATAGTTTTTGAATGTCGGGTGTAGCCTACGGTGTGGGAGTTATGGGGCCAAACGCGTTTGGGTGAAATTTTGCGCCTGAGGTCCTTGCGGGGTTCTGGACCAGTCCTGAAAATGGCAACCCCCCACCATATACGGTTTAGGCTGCAGTCGGAGTTTTAGGCGGAGAAGAAGAAGAATAATAATAATCCTTAGAAAAACAATAGGGTTCCACAGCCCTGCTGTGCGAACGGCGTAGCTATTGCTACCGCCGGTTCTTGCAGACTCGGGCTTGGACCCCTAATTATGAATAATGTAAGTGGAGTGTCAGTACTACTGTAAACCAGGAGCTTGTAAACATAGCCTACCAAAAAGAAGAAAAAAACTTAGGCAGTAGAAATAATAAATATATAGGTTATAAACAGGGGTTCAATTGGGCCGGGGCTCAGCCCCGGCACATAACTGTTCGTTTGTCCGGATGTGCCTGCTTGCAGTCTAAATATGTCACATAAAATTTGATGAAAGTGATGCTTTTGAAAACATGATATTTCTGACAATAAATGAAAGATTTTTGAAATGGCATGTCTATTTTTGTCTCGGCGGAGCTGAGATGAGAACAATCAGAACAAAATAACATTACAAATCCCAATTTAACTCCTGGTTATAAACACTGTCCTAAGGGTAATGGGTCTGTGTGACAACTATGGGGGGTAGCCTATGCATTTGTATGAGAATAAATATTGCAAATATTGCACAGTGGTATTTCAAAGTAGAGTGAAGTAGTGAGGAGTATTGCACATTTAATCACAGTGAATTGTTCAGTGTTTTATTTTGTTTTTGCCATCAGTCTGTGACAGGGAAAAACTGTTATTGAACCGTGTTTAATGCGTTGTGATATTCAAATTGCATTTGTAAATTGGAAATGTTGTCAAATACTAAATGCTTTGCCATTTGAATGAAAAGGTCTAAAAACTTCCATAATTCAGATGATCCAAAAAGCTCTTTTCCAGTTACCGATTAAACCCCGTCTTGTATTTCCTGGCGTGTCCATGGCAGCAGGGGGCGGCGTTGTGAAATATCGCGTTGGTTGCACACTGACACAGACGACTAGAAGAAGAATCTGTTTAGAGCGGAGCGGACAGATTTCAGCTAACGTTATAGCCATCTTATGTGTGCAACACTGGACATTACGTATTCACGTACAATTGTAACGTTTCCTCCGCCAGTCAACGGAATTTAATCTTATCTAATCTTAACTACAAATAAAGGGTTTCTAACTGTCCTTGAAAAGGCCAAGAAATGGCAGAACATGCAGGTGAGTGTGCCAGCTAATGCTAGCTAGGTAGCTAGTTATTTATGGTCAGCTTGAGCTAGCTGTAACTCATTGAACAGACTGCGTTTTATATTAATTTATTATTTACAATTAATAACTGGTAATATACTGCGAAGGGTCATTATATCGTATGCTCTGTATCCTAACCACCAGATTGAGCCCTCAGAGCAGCAGGTAACGTTAGCCTAGCCGAGGCACATGAAGACACGTTCAGGCAACACTTCATTCACAAATGTCGCATTCAAGTGTTTCGTAAAACACAACTTTCCTAAATAGCCCCAAGACCCCGAGCGCTAACGTCGATAGCGTCTTTTGGTACATTCGGCGTATATAATTCACCAAGTAGTGCGAATATTTAGCCTACTCCCACAGCTATGCTAACAGTTACGAGCGTTAAATCAGGTGTTAACGTTACTCAAAACATAGCTAGCTAGCTACTGGTTTCTGAGGGATTACTTCGTTCTGAGTTAAAGGTGATGCCAAAATTGTCCGATTTTTTTTAAATGAGGTTCTTTTATTATCCGCCATCTGTCGTCATGTTCACTCTGTGGCCACTTTATTAGCTACACCCGTTATTTATTGTCAGAAGCAGTCGTTGTCACTAAAGGTCTTTACTTTCATTAAAAGGCTCTCAGCCTCCCAACTTAACTGGTTTGTAAAAAAAAAAAATAATAATAAAAAAAAAAAAAAAACGTAGACATAGGGATAAAAGAAAGTAATTGCAAATTAATAAGCTGAATATAAACAGGGATGTAGTATTGAATTTGTGCAATGAGGAGTAATATATAAGGTATACACAAATAGTGATGATCCCAGAGCCTGGGAGTCTTAAAGTCTGTGGGATGAAGCGGTCCCTGGACCTGGTTCTGCTTGAGCGTCTGCTGGGCGGCTGTGGCTGGGGTGCTTTGGCTCTCTGATGATCCTGTTGGCTTCCTTCTTGCACCGCTGGGTGTAGTAGTCCTCTATGAAGGGCAGCTCGGTCCCAGTGATGTGCTGAGCCGCTTCGTTCCCCCATCTGTGGAGCACTACGGTTGAGGGCTTTGCAGCTGCAGGACCAAGCAGTGATGCAGCCCGTCTGGAAACAGGACGGTGCACTTGTAGAAGCTGCAGAGTATCCTGTAGTCCATGTTGAACCTCTTTAGCCCTGTGGAGGAAGAAGAGAGTCTGGCAGTCTTACACCGGCACATCTGCTTGTTTATGCAAACATCAAATGAGCCAGTTGTGCGGAAACAAGTCATTGCATGCAGTCATTGTTCAGACCAAACATCAGAATGTGATCCAAGTGACTTTGAATGTGTAGTGATTGTTGGTGGTTTGAGTATCTGCTGATCTTGACCACAACAGCCTCAAGAGTTCACAGAGAACGGTGTGAAAAACGGAATACTTCCAGTGAGCCGCAGTTCTGTTAATAAGAAGGAACAGATGAGACTGGCCGTCCAAGGCCAGGCGTTGCAACAGAGCATCTTTTAACCGTCCTTACTACAGGAGGTCCCACTCCTGTCAGCTAGGAACAGGAAACTGCTTGGGGTGACAGTGGGTGCAGGCAGGCTAGAAGATAAACTGCCACCTGGTCTGACCAATCTTTTTTTTTTTTTTTTTTTTTTTAATAGTGCCACATGCAGATGGTACGGTCTGAATCGGGCGAGAGGTACCACAGTATAAACTGTATGGCAAAATCCCCACCCAACTCTGTCAGTGGAACACGATGGCAGATGCCAGACCTACATAAGTATTGTTGCTGACCAAGTGCATCCCTCCATGGCTGCAGTCTACTCATCTTCTAAGGGCTTCTAGCACCATGTGACGCATGAAGTCACACCCTGACCTCAGTCCAATAGAGCACCTTTTTTTTTTTGGCACTTGCTAGAACGGGAGATTTGCAGCATGAACGTGGAGCCAACAAATCTGCAGTAACTGTGTGATGCTATCATGTCAACATGGAGCCGGATCACTAAGGAATGTTTCAGAATCAGAAAAAGGTTTATTGCCGCAATAAGTACACTTATGTGGAATTTGCCTTGGTGCAAACAGAAACAAACATATTAAGCATTCATATTATTAAACAATAAATACGGTAAACAAATCTATACATACAAAATGCCTGTGTCATAAGAAAAGGAAAAAGAGGCTTTTCAGCAACTTGTTGAATCCATGCCACAAAGAGATTGGACTGCTCTGGGTCCCCATTATTAGAAAGGTGTACTAATAATAATAATAATAATAATAAAATAATAATAATAATAATAATAATAATAATAATAAAGTGGCAACTAGTGTAGCTTCAGTCAGTACAGGTTGGCAACCCTGCTCATCCAATCATGTTTAGTCTTGGTTGGAGAACAGTGTTTTGTAAGTTTTTGTAACTAAACATTTTTTTATTTTCAACTTTTAGGTTCATGTTTAAAGGTGGTTACATTCATAGATGCAGTACAAATAATATTACATTTACATTTAGTACATTTAACCAATTTTGTGCGAGTTTGACTGTTTTCTCTCTGTCATTTTGATCAGAACAAAACGAGGCAAAGCATGACAACTCATCGTCCCCTGGAATGACGGACCAGGAGAAAGAAATGGCAGCCAGAGCATATGAAGCATTTACGGTAAATCTCCTTCTTTCCTAAACTACTCAGAAATCCAAGTTTTGGCTGTTCTCTGCAGTAACCGCTGGAAACACTATTCTACGGCAAGGCAAGGCAGCTTTATTTGTATAGCGCATTTCAGCAACAGAGTGATTCAAAGTGCTTTACATAAAAACAATAAAGAAATTGTAAAAACGAGAATAAAAATTACATTGCAGTATAATAAATAAAAAATTAAAGAGCAGTTAAAAAAATATATAAAAGCAGATCAAATACGCGATTTTAGGCTGCTAAAGCGGTTGCCTGCCAATCGGAAGGTTGGCGGTTCGATCCTTGGCCCTGCAGTGCCATGTCGAAGTGTCCTTGGGCAAGACACTGAACCCCGAGTTGCCCCCGATGCTGCGCATCGGAGTGTAAATGTGTGTGAATGATTATCTGATGAGCAGGTAGCACCTTGTACGGCAGCCTCGGCCCCAGTGTATGAAGAAAGAAAGGCAACATCAAAAATAAAGGTCTTCAGCCTTGATTTAAAAGAGCTGGGAGTTGCGGCGGACCTGCAGTTTTCTGGGAGTTTGTTCCAGATATGTGGAGCATAAAAACTGAACGCTGCTTCCCCCTGTTGACTCTGGGGACATAAAGCAGACCTGTCCCAGACCACCTGAGAGGTCTGGGTGGTTCATAGTGCAGTAGCAGATCAGAAATGTATTTTGGCCCTAAACCGTTGCGATTAGTAGCAATGAAGGAAGGAAGCCAGTGTAAAGACCTCAAAACTGGAGTGATGTGATCCACTTTCTTGGTCTTAGTGAGGACTTGAGCAGCAGCGTTCTGAATCAGCTGCAGCTGTCTGAGTGTGTTTTTTTTGTTTTGTTTTTTATTTTTAGGGAGACCTGTAAAGACGCAGTTACAATAGTCAATAGTCAAAAGCATGATTAGATACATTTGCAAGTGTAACAGGGCTTTGGCGTGCATGGACGGCAAGCATGGAGCTTTCTTCAATTAGTGAGGAGTTTCAAAACTAATGGCGGAAGACATTGCTAACGAACATGTCTGCGTGTTTCCTCACAGGCTGCGAAGTACGACGAGTCTCTCAAACACCTGGAAGCCCTGCAGGAGCTCAACAAAGAGGACTACAAGATCGCCCTGAATAAAGCCGTCGTCGAGTTTTACAAGAGCAGTCAAACTACCACAGGGACTCTGAAGCAGACACTAATGGCAATGAAGAACCAGGTAACTGCTGAAAAGTGGGTCATATTTTTCTCATGCTTTTCCGTTCACGTGGAATCTGTTCTCAGTGGATGTTGTCGAACAAACGGGGCTTTGCTTCTGCGTGATATCTGGGATTTCATCAAACGTCCTATCTTTTATGTTCCAGGTTCACACATCCGCAGAGGACATTGACGGCTTGGATGATGTTGAAAATAGCTTGCTGTACTATAATCAAGCCATCGTCCACTATCATATGCGACAGTACTCTGAAGCGATCGCCATAGGGGAGAGGCTCTACCAGTTTCTGGAACCATTTGGTATGTTGTGGTGCCTTACATGGGTTTACTGAAGTGTACTGCTGATGTGATAAGATGATCAGCAGTCAGTTGGTCCATTGCTGCTTTGATTGGCTTTTTAAATCATTTATCAAGGACAAATAATACAAAATATTTGGTGCTCAGTTTCTGCCCTTTCTTGTCACACCCCCAGTGTAGCAACGGCGTAGATTTTAAGCAGAAGTATAAATCAGCCTTGAGACTTGAATGCTTCAAGATTACAAGCTGAGGAGACTTGTTGAAAATGACTGTGTGTAGTTTTGCCTTTTTGAAGTTCTGCCTAACTGGTATTAATAGTAGATATCATTACCATGGATGTACCAGCCATAGGCCCCGTTACTGTGACCGTGTCAGCCATGGAATTGTCTAAATGTGTAAAGTAACAGGGGTTAATGGGGAATTTGTGATTTAGAAAGGGGCAAGTATTACCAAAACTCTTGTCTTAACCACAGTCTTCCAGTTAATCTGACTGTGGTGCGTTGATGTTCTATATGTGGCCATGTGTCCGTTTGCCATGGAGTCATTGTGTTATTTGTCCTAGAAGAGAAGTTTGCTCAGGCGGTGTGCTTCCTGCTGGTGGATCTGTACCTGCTCACCTTCCAGCCGGAGAAGGCCCTCCATCTGCTCACTCTGCTGGACAAGCTCTCTGTACAAGGAAGCAGCAAGAACGGCAAAGGAGAGGTACCCCACCGCACCACCTTAGTTTTACACAACCTGCTCTTATTTCCATATGGCTTATAATAACGTTTTACTAAGAACCCTGTTGCTGAGATCTGTGGTTGTGGTCCAGCAGAAAGCTTAACCGAAGTAATCAGTGGATCTCACATCTTCAGTTTAACCCATTTATCTGAGCTACTTGATTAAGATATTTTGAGATTTCTGCCCCTCCGCAGTATAATGGAGGTGAATGGAATTTAGTTTGGAATTTATTTATTTTTTAAAAACTCAACACAAGGGCTGGGCATCGTTAAAAATCTTTTGATCCGGTGCCAATTTTGATACCTCAGTTTCGATGCCGGTTCCTAACGATACTTTTTTCGATACCATATGTTTTAAAATCCATTTCAACATCAACAAAACACAAAGCTTTTATTTTCCAACTTAATTGTGAATCAAAACAGTTATCAAAATGTAAAAATTCTGGTAACACTGCTCACTCAGAGTAACCTTAATAAAGTTGCCTTGCCTTACAAGCTCAGCCTGTCAGTCTTCATCAGGGCAGATAAACCACCGTTGTGCCTGCTTGTCTAAGAGGAAGTGTAACGCCAACAGCACCGCGATCGCTTTCGGCTCAACATCAATATCATATCGCAGCAAACGCTGTCTGCGTGAAGTTTTGAAAAACTATAACCACACTTGAAACCTGTTCAGTGTGTGTGTGTGTGTGTGTGTGTGTGTGTGTGTGTGTGTGTGTGCGCGCATGTTGGTCGGAGCTCTGCTCTCTGTCAGCATGCAGAGAGGACAGATAAGCTTGCGCTTACCCTTTCGCTTTTGGAACCGAAATTTGGCACCGAAAGATTAATAATTTTTTGATACTCCATAGGATCGAAAGTATCGGAGTATTTTTATTTCTTCCGGTGCCATAAAAGTATCGAAGTTTGGTGCCCAGCCCTAAACATAAGTATGTCTTTTGAGAAACCGTGTCCCTGTTTCACTGGATAATAACCCACAGACCTCACTCACGCTACTTCTTACCACAGAAACAAGTGATCTGTCTTCAGACTAACCAATCAAACTAAATGTCTGAGCTGTGCCACTTGGAATGGCTACAAATGGGAAGAATTGTATTTGGTTGTGTCATTGTGTATGAGGTTGGTAACTAAATAAGTCAAATCCAGCAGATGTAAAAGCATGCCGTTTACTGTCTGAGTGCTGTGCTTGATTCCAGAGCAACAGTTCAAACAAAGATGCCGCAAACCACAAGGCAGAGTTCACAGCCATGATTGAGGCGGCCAAATCAAAGATGCACCAGGCAAGATTTTAACATCCCCAGTTTCTCTGTTTCAATCTCCACCCAGTCGACTGTGACTGACTGTCATTTTCCTTTACAGTACAAAGTGAGAGCCTACATCCAGATGAAGTCCTCCAAGGCCTGTAAAAGGGAGATCAAATCGGTGATGAACACAGCGGGGAACGTGAGTTGTTTTCTCATATGAACTCTGGACAAAGTCCGTCGAATCAGGTCGAATTTTTTTTTTTTCACGTCCTGGAAATCCTCCTCCTAGTCTAGGAGACGGGTGGCGCCTGGGTAGGGCATGCAGGAGGCAGATTACACTTTCTAATTTGGTCAGAAACTACAGAGTCTGTTGCTGTTCCTTGAATTTGTCTGTCCAGTAAGACATTTTCCTTGACGTCTTCGTGTAGCTCACCCTTCTTCTTCACCCTCGGATGTTTGTCTTCTTTCGGTTTGGCGCGAGTCTAATGATAGAAACAGACATTACAGACTCGGAAGCTGGCAGGGTAAAGATGGGTTAATGTCCTCTCCAACCGATTCACACATTTGCGTTTCAAACACACATATCCTCCTTGGAATGCCTAGATAAAGTTCAGTTGCTGAAGTGTTGGTGCTACATCATCATGGTGTTTAAACAGTGAGGGGGGAGGGGTGTAATATATAGGATATGCATAGGATGTGGGGGGATTATTAAGTTCCTGTAATTCTTCCAGCTCCTACTTCAGGGCAGGGTCTTTTCCCTTTTACCTGCTCGACTCGACTCTACTCGCCTTGACTCAACTCGACGCACTGTGTGTCCGTTTTCCATTGCAGATTTTTAGTATTTTAGTCCCCGACTCATTTCCTGGTTCTCCGTCTCCGTAAACAACATGAAATCAAAGAGAGAGTTAACTTTTCCTGCTCCAGATTTCCCACCGTGGTCAGAAAGAACAGGGGAGACACTTTGTTTCTCTCACTATATGACTCTAGAGTCACTACTCGCTCCGAAGATAATCGCCGTCACTCTCTCACTGATCCCTCGCTCACCCACTCCACACACACACACATGCACACACCAGTGCACAAGTATACACATCAGGCCACTTGTATATAGCATATACTAGCTATTAAACGCCGCCGTTCGAACTCCGTTATGAGGATCCCGGCAAGGCACAACGGGAACATTCCGATGGCCTCGTCCATGCTGGTTTATCGTTTGTATGTGGCGCTAAAGTCAAGTGACGATGCTATACAGACCGTTGCCGTGCTGGCGTCACTCCCTTACCCCTCCTACCAATCCCTATGGCCACTTGGCCAGTGTGAATGCAAATGGCAAAACCGGTTTTGGGGGGAAAGTAGTTAGTAGAACTGTTTAGAAGTGGACTCTTCCTATATCTACGTTCCTGTAACTACTTGGTCGGAAAGAGGCTATGGTGTTTGGATGGTCCCTCTCTCCTGAGTAGCAAATAACATGCAAACACAGTCAGTGTAACTAAACTTTGTCTCGGCGTACGCTGTCCTCCACGTCTCTTGTCCATTAAAATGCTGCCCGATGTTAGGGCCATGATAATAGTGGAAGGGTGTCTCTCTCTCTCTCTCTCTCTCTCTCTAACCTGTGTTTCCCCGTCTCCTCCATCAGTCTGCACCCTCACTCTTCCTCAAGAGTAATTTTGAGTACCTGAGAGGAAACTACCGGAAAGCAGTGAAGCTATTGAACAGCTCCAACATCGCAGAGCATCCTGGACCCATCAAGACGGGTGACAACTACTGAACTTTTTTTTTTAAGATTGATGGCTTTCTCTGATAAAACCTGGTGTTAAAAAGCCACATAGCTAGCTTTGGTTCAGACCGCTCCTTTGTCATTATTGGCTCTACGTTGCTCCCACCCGTTGTCTTCGTTGGAGATGTCACCGGCTGTAGCGGCCACGTTTGATTTCTGTATGTGCGTGTTGATGGATTGCGCATGTCTCCTGTCCTTGTTTCATTCAGGTGAATGTGTTCGGTGTATGTTCTGGAACAATCTGGGCTGCATTCACTTTGCAATGGGGAAACACAACCTCGGCATTTTCTACTTCAAGAAGGCGCTGCAAGAGAACGACCACACCTGCGCTCAGCTGGGAGACGGCAGCAGCGGGCAATGTGGGTCACCGCTAACACTTGTCTCCTGACTGACAAACCCTCATGTTATCAAGCACTCCCCTCCTGTAGGCCGGGGGGGGCGGGGGCGGCATGTAAAATGTGTGTAGCTTGCTCCTTCACAGAGGATCTGCTAGTCCTGGGTTAACAGTTGATTCCAACTTCACATCAAAATATCCAAAGAAACCTCTCAATCCACCACTGCAGCATATAACCCCCCCATAACTCTCTGCTCAATATCTCGTTAAGTCACTGGTTTTTTCCCACAATGTTTTGGAAATTCCCACACAAAATATGGCTACACACTGGCTGCGCGGCGTGAGCATGGCGTTTCTGTCGCGTGGATTTTTCTGTCTTTTCACACCAGAAATGTTTGACGCAGCGCTGCTGCTGCTGCTAGCCTTGTCTATACACATGTATGTTTCCCATTGATTTACGGCACTCAAGCATTAGCATACTTCATGTTAAACATAAATATATACAGATTTGATTACAGCAAAGACAACGTTGGCAGTATTGACGGCAAAATAGGCTACAGGCTATTTCGTTCTGTATTGACCGGTGCAATATTTGAAAACCGATAACTATTTTTATTTATATCTGCATTTATGTCAAAACTTCGAGACTTGTCAAAATGACATATACACATCTTTTTGTATTCTATTTTGCCTGGAAACTCTTCCAACATGCTTGCGTGTCGTGTGAAAAATAGGCGTCAGTCCTATTTCTAGCATGCATGCGTGTCACGCAGGCAGTGTGCACGCTCTGACCTGTTAACATGGGAGCCGAAATAAAAACGCACACGCCACGCAGCCAGTGTGTAGCCGGCCTAAGCGTTTTTCACTGTTATAACTGACTTCAGTCTCTGATCACAAAGGAACAAGCTGCTTTATACAAAAACACATTTTCACATGATCACACTTCTCTCTAGTGGTACCTCTCCATGCTGAGAGTTTTGGTTTATTTGTCTCAGAGGAATGTGGCGTTAAGCAGCACTCACCGTCGGCATTTTCTCTGAAATCCAAATAAATCGTCCCCATGAGAACTGTGGATGGTGATCTCTGTGGATTATCCAAAATAATCACTGTTTCTGGGAAAAGATGTTGCTGTTTATTTTTGTTCTACATCCTCTTCCAATGCTGTGAGCAGCATTCACTTTTGGTATTAGACGGTCCAAACCTGGACACAAACCATCCAAACTCTGCATGGAGTGATGCCACTATGAGAAAGTGACTCTTAAAGTTTACAGGGGTCTTGTTTAAAACCCACAGGACTGGTTTTAATCAGCCTAGCTATCTATAAGTTTAAATTTAATTTGATAGTTTTGTTTATTTTTTTCGCTCACAACTCCTATTGTGGAAAGTGTACGCTTCAATTTGAACTAAGCAAATTAGGAGAATTGTACCGTTATACGTGGGTCCCCAATGGTAACAAGTCTCTCTGTTGTGTTTTTGTTCTCCAGCTAAGAAATTCACAGGTATCCCCATGTGTGCTCTACTAGCCAACAAGCGCTATGAGCTGCTGTATAACTGTGGTATTCAGCTGCTGCACATCGGCAGGCCTCTGGCAGCCTTTGAGTGTCTGATGGAGGCCGTGCAGGTTTACCACTCCAACCCTAGACTGTGGCTGCGACTGGCAGAGTGCTGCATCTCTGCCAACAAAGGGGTAGGACTTCAATGATAGAGAGCCTCAATTGAGTTTAGCTTTGATTTTGGATTTTCCTTTGTAGCTGATTTTAAAGAGGACTTGTATTTTCTTCTACATTTTATTTATCAGTGTTGTTAAAGCAGACAACCTTGCACTCCTTCAATTGAATGTTAAAGATTTATGTCCCTTGAATATATGTAATAACAGTAATGGTTTTGCTTCAGTAATTATTCAGAAACTACCAACCTATTTCTCTCAAGTGATTTTTAATGCCAGTTGCAGCAACTGTGATGTTAGTTAGTGAACATGTATTGACCTTTTCATTCACGGTACCTTCCAGTATAGCTGTACAAAGGTGACTAGAAAACCGCATCCAGTTACTTCACGGTCTGTGTGTTTGTTTCCAGGGGTCGGAACAGGAGAGCAAAGGTTTACCTTGTAAAAAAGGAATAGTTCAGTCTATTGTCGGGCAAGGTTACCATCGCAAGATCGTCCTGGCATCCCAGTCTACACAGAACACTATCTACAGGTCAGTGTCGCTGTCCCTCCTCCAGCCCTGAACGCCTCAAGTCAAACTACGGATTTAGACATTTACATGTCCTGTCCGGTAGGGGTGGGACAGAATATCCATACGCCAATATATCTGTGTCCTCCGTAGAGTTTCCTCATAGCTGTGTCATTTGAATTTCCAGGCTGAAAAACTTGTGCTGCCAAATTGTGCTGTTTTCTAACCGTTGCAATGACTAAAGAGAGAAGACCTGCACTTAAACTTGTCACAGGCATTTGTTTTCATAGTTAGACTGATATCGTGATGGCTCATTATAGAATAGTCTAGCCATATATTGATGAGGTGCCTGGGAGTTCCCCACCCCTACGGTCCAGCAGTCCAGCAGAGGGCAGCAGTGCTGACACTAACGACTGTAAAAAGGAGCTGTTATCTTGGTTTTCAATTTTCCACTGAAGCTGTGTGTGTGTTCGTGTGTGTTCGTGTTCACAGTGAGGGCCAGTCAGCAGCTATCCCAGTAGCCAGCATGGAGTTTGCAGCCATCTGCCTGAGGAACGCTCTGCTCCTCCTGCCTGAACATCAGCAGCAGGACACCAAGACAGAGAACGGCTCCAAGAGCTCCAGCCAGTCAGGAAGCACTGAGAGCGGCAGCGAGAACAGTGATGCCTGCAGGTCAGACACACACAAGCCTTTTGAGTATTTACTCACAAACAAGTCGGCAACTCGATCTGGGCATCACACACATTCTGCTGAAAAAATTGATTCCTGTTCTTCTCTTCTGAAGTGATTTGATCTGTGTGAGACTCTCAACAGAAATCATTCAAGTCTTTAGAAAAGCGACAAACAAGAGCCTCCGCATCTTCTAAAGCCCTAAGCGGCTTTTCAAAGCCCTCTGATTTCAAGTTTCTGTTGGGATGGAGAGGCTTCTTTCAGACTGTTTATACTTCTATTCTCCATGAAATCTTGCACCCGGTTAACTTCGCCTCACCCTTCAGCCTCCACCCTAACCCTCCAGCATCCACCTTCCCACAAGACAGCTCAACCAAATGGCAAAAAAACAAAAACGGCAGATAATGTAGTATTGCAGAGGAAAGAGCAGCATATGCTAACCGCTGAAATGTCAGCAGTTCCTGGGTGACAGTGCTTCAAAGTTGTAGATGCAGTAGGAGTGAATGTGGGTTTCAAAGCACTTCTGCATCAGGGTGTAATACATTACAGTATATATAACTCCTAAAGTGTATGATAATGAGTTTGCGTACAGTTGACCAGTGTGCAGCAGTCAGCACTGTTGTACTGCGTGATAACCTTTTCACCCTTTAGAGCATTAAAGAACTCCAACTAAGGCAGAAAATATAAAAAGTCTTATGGGATTGTTTTTAAAACGTCATGTAGTATGTGATGTGTTCTGGTAGCATTAAACTGTAGGAGAGGTATCGGATCATGCTCGTCTTATAATATATCCACATATGTGCAAAAAAAAAAAAGAAAATAATCCAATGAGTCACCTATGAAAAGAATCAGTAGTTGCAGCCCTAAAGCATACATGGTTTTATTGCTGAGCAAATATTAAGCAATTGGACTCAATTAATGGGCTCCACATAACGATTTTTGTGATAGTTCCTGTGTGTGCCGTCTGATCACCTGCCAATAATTCGGATGACTTATTGCACCGTGCTGGAGGTTTGATGGACATGTGTTGTGATGATGTGTTGCAGTGGGAAAGGTCCGGAGGCTGATAAGTTCCTGTCTGCAGCTCCGTCGTCTCCTCTCAGGAAACAGGAGGTGGAAAATCTCAGGTAACAATCCCACTGCTCTCCTCCTGCTGCCGTTATTCAGCAGCACTGAATGAGCTGCACAGATGTCCGTAATGTCAACTGTTTGGTGTGCAGGTGCTCCATCCTGGCCTGCAGTGCCTATGTGGCGTTGGCGCTGGGAGACAACCTGATGGCTCTAAACCACGCGGAGAAACTGCTGCATCAAACCAAGGTGTCAGGATCCCTCAAGTAAGTGCTGGCTCGGTTTCTCCCAGCCAGCTGCTGGCTCGCCTGCTCGGTGTTTTTGTGCCGCGTGTCCTTCCGCGCTTTGACTCACTCAGCTGTCCTTCCCTGCTCTGGCCGACCAGGTTCCTGGGTCACCTCTATGCTGCTGAAGCCCTCATCTCACTGGACAGGATCTCTGATGCTATCGCTCACCTCAACCCAGAGAATGTCAGCGATGTGTCAATGGGCGTGCTGACCAGCGAGCAGGACCAAGGTGTGTGGCTTCTACACCCTACCCAGACTGATCTCATGTAGTGGCGTATGTATGACACGACAATTCGTATGCCATTATTGGCGTGTTATCAAGACGCATGCTTTTTTTTTTTTTTTTTGGCGTGTTTATCAACGCCTCCATTGACTTACGTTACCTTGCAATTGCGTGGGAAGTGACGCCGTAGCGAGTAGTATGAAAGGGCGAGAATCTGCGTAGGGAGGTTGGTCGGGGTGGAGGATGGGTAAAACACAGGACTTTCACCCAGGGGAGTGGGGATCGCGTCCCGCGTGTGACTTTGGGTCCCGCGTGTGATGTTTCCTTTCCACGTTTGTTGTTTTCCTAAACCCAACCCTGTTCTTCTTTTCCTTAACCCAACCCCATTCTTCTTTTCCTAAATCCAACCCCCGTTCTTCTTTTCCTAAACCCAACACTGTTCTTCTTTTCCTAAACCCAACGTGACCCAGCGTGACGTTCCTAAACCCAACCATAGCCTCGTGATAACACGCCACGTGGCGCGTATGTTTACGCTGTGATGTTGCAGACTGCCGTCCGCTGTATAGAGCATAGACATACACGCGGATAGCTCAACATGCGTACTGATAACACGCCACTTGGCTTTAGGAATGTGCCGTGTATGTTTTTGCGAACTCATGATATCATGTTGCACTACTGAACAAAACGCACAATCTATAATGTCAATGTTGCTTTAAAGTTGGGGCTTGTTTTTGTCAACAGGGTCTGACAAAGGAGACGAGCCTGTCGAGTCCCGTGAGTCCACCTACTTTAAACCTTAATGCTTGATTCACATCTACAGGATATTTAGACAGGAATAATGGACATTAAAATGACAAAATGCATCCGAGTCAAAACGGAACAAAACTAAAATTGTAAGAGTAACATTGGGGTGTGTGTGTGGGTGGGTGTGTGCGTGCAGCAGGGAAGCAGACTCCCCTGTGTTACCCCAGCAGTGTGACATCAGCTCGGGCCATGATGCTCTTCAACCTGGGCAGCGCCTACTGTTTGAGGAGCGAGTACGACAAGGCTCGCAAGTGCCTGCATCAGGTAACCATGACGACAGCTACATGACTTCAGCAGGTCCTGCAAATGTCTGAAGTCGTGTGTGTATATATCTCTCTCTATCTATCTAGTTGAGATTGGGATAAGCCAAAATCTCATTGTGTAAATATTTTGTGAAAGCCCCATTAGTCAACACTACAATATCGTTGCGGTATCGATATCGAGGTATTTGGTCAAAAATATCGTGATATTTTATTTTCTCCATATCGCCCAGCCCTAAACACCGCAAAACCCTGAAGCACTCTTATTAACCTCCAATGCCAACTTTGATTTCTCCACATGGCAACTCTGTTGTGATCCAGGTTATAGAAGTTGTAAGCTGCAGAATCTTCCAATGCAGACATGGTCCCTGTGGCGGATGGCTCTCACACACCAATGAGACATAAGCCCTATTCACACAGGAGTAGTATTACCTGGGGACCTGTAGGAAGAATTACGGAGGTCGTCTGTGATCTTAATCCCGTGTCGATCTGCACGTCTGGAATTTGCCAAGTAAAAATTCCACCGCAAATGACCTTCCATATTTCACCAAACGCAGAGAGATCATGTGGTACTATTAGTCCTGTGTGAATCTGCATCTCTGATTCGGGGTCATTTTGGCTGCGTTGGTGATTTATAAATGAGTTTTGGCAGAGCCTTGACATCATATTTGGAGGATAATGTCAGCAAAATACAGACTTCACTTATCCCGTGTGAATGCGCCAGAGAAACGCAGACATCGGGGCATGGTTTCTAAATCGCATGTGGTCCACGAGGTAACACCAGTATTAGTTTTGGTTATCACCACAGTCAGCTGTGAAATTATGGTTCTTAAGATAAGAACATGCAGACATGATGGACATATTTTGTGTTATTAAATGCGCTTATTTACCTCCAAGCTTCAAGACGCAGTAGAACATTATTTGCTGCCATGATGACTTTCCAAGCCTTGTGATATGTTCAAGGACTGAACTAAAGTGCGGTTATATTTGTTTTTAATGAAATTATACATTATATAGCCATCTGTGTGAAAACTGCTTTCCCATCCACTGAAAACAAAGCTTCTCTTAAGCATTAAAGTTCATTCTTGGTCTCAGGAAAAGTAGTTATTTGACTAAATAATCAGTTTTGTTGAAAACCTTTTCACAGTGAAGTGATAATTCAGCGTTCAGCCAGCTGTGATGTGTGTTGTCTTCATCAGGCTGCATCTATGGTGAACACCAAGGAGATTCCACCTGAAGCCATCCTGCTGGGAGTCTACTTGGAGCTACAGAACGGTTAGACCTCTGACACACACACACACACTTTATATTGTAGCATCTATACATTACAATATTGGAGGAAAACAATTCTCCGACTCCCTGATCAACAATCCACACACAGAATTGCGGGAACTTGCAAAAATTGCGGTTTGATGAAAAAGAGAAAAAAAATACGAACGCTGGGTTTATTACGATTAGTTTTATTACCTTTTGTTGAGTGAGTGAGGGGTTCAAACCAGGAGCTAACGGCCTGGCTGTGTGTCGTGCGTCCTCAGGAAACACCCAGCTGGCCCTGCAGATCATCAAACGGAACCAGCTGCTGCCCGTGGTGTCCAGAGGGTTTCCCCAGAATCACGCAAGAAACCCGTCCAGTCGGTCCAGCCCTTCCAGTCTGTCCAGCAGCCCATCCAGCTGCCCTCATCCTTCACACAAGTTCAACGCAAATGAGCCTCAACAGCAACCTCTGACATCTTCCCCCCCCCCCAACTCAACACACCACACACCCCGAAGAGCCTTGATATTTATAAAGCCTCAACATCAGGAGGCAATGAAATGCAGGTTTGGCTGCTGACTGATGAGGAGAGAAGACTGCAGCAGTATCTGTGGACTGAGACCAGCTGAGGAATCGGTGTTGTCTGAACAATGAAATAAATTTTATTTACTGTATGACACGTGTGGCTCTTGAATACTACAGTGGACATCGAATCACAGTGAATGTAATAAGCACATTTTGACAATGATTTGAAAGAAAGAAAGAATACTTGATAATTAAATAATATACAGGAGGTTAGCACTAAGCACATTTGATGAGAATAACTTATTTATGTAATGCACTTTTCAAATAGAGGTTTAAGTGCTTTAACAAACAAAATTTCAGATGAGAGATCAGATAATGAAATTCAGAACTTTAAAAAAAAAAAAAATGCCATCAATTAGGAAAAGCCAGATTAGTGGAAAAAAGGGGTTGACTGGAGATGAGGGGGGGCCCCCAAAAGGCCCCACCCCCTGTTTCACAGATATGGTATGAAATCTAGATCACGATGTGTGTCAAATAACTGAGAACTACACACACACACACACACACAAGTTTGACTTCAATCTGAACAAATCAGCCTTTGATGCAGCAGCAACAACATGGATCACTAAAGGGCACCAGTGTGCTTCAAACAAGGTGCTGTTGGATCATTTCTCCACGTCTGATCCTCACACCCACTTCACGCAGCAATTGGTCAGGCTTGTGGAGTTGTCAAAAGTTCTTCACACAACTACTTCTGTCACTTTTCATGCGAACGCCATAAAAGAATGGGGGACTCAACGTGGTCGGACTCCACTTTGTACCAAATGGTTCGCTGTTCTGACCCTAGTGTCAGTATTTACTACGTTTAGAGCACGTTGTGCCGTTACCAGATTTATTATTCCATTCTTTCTCACACAACAACAAAACTTTGTCAACATGTGCATATGTCAAGGTCTCAACCCCCCTCCTATTAAAGCTGAAGCTTTTTGGGCCTGTCCCACCGCCCTCATCCCAGTTCAACCAAACCCCGTTTGGTTCGGGAAGAGGTCGAAGTCTCCAGTATTTTGGGAGAAAACATTTGAATTGTATGCAGCAGAAATGTGTTTCTTCTTCTTCCTTTCTTGTCAATCATTTTGCATATTTCTATCAAGAGGATAAAGTGCTTCTTATTGGACAAGCCCCCACGGCTTGAATTAACAACTAAATAAAAGGATTCCTTCGGAAATGAACCGACTTCTATTTCCTGCCTGAAAGACATTTAATGGCTACAAATGTGGCTCTCCACAACGCCTGGACTGAGCGCGTGTCCCTGCAAGCTCAGCTCTTCCAGTCCCAGGGGACACACAGGTCCCCGTCCTGCATGACCGAGTAGAAGTGAGAGACGCAGAAGTGGAGGCCCTGCGTGAGGGGGGGGCGCTGCTCCACCAGCCGTTTGCAGCAGCGGATCATCTGGCTGGAGCTGACGCTGGGCTCCTTGGACAGACTCCTCAGAGACAGACTGTGGAGACACAGCTTCACCGCAGCCTCCTCCTCCGCCTGCAGCCTGGACACACACACACACACACACACACACACACACACACACACACACACACACACACACACACACACACACACACACTTTATTAGTGAACAAACACTGAAAACATTTGAGAAAAATCAGAGGTTCTTTGGCTAAAATCGTTTATTTAAATGATCTGGTCTGTTTAGTTCAAAGACGTATACATCGTATAGTGTGCTTGTTACTCTGTATAATTCTCAGCTGATCGGTGAAGTGTATGAACTCCACTGCAGGCTGGACACACAAACAGAGTGATGGCTGTCTCATGGGAACCTGGATGTGCATCGGTAGATCCACACTATCCCGCTTTATCATAACTCACTCTCTCCTCTGAGTCCTCATGCATTGGTTCAGGACTGCTAGTTGCTGTGGTTGCTTCCACACACAGAATGTTGGTGTTGAAACCATGAATGTAGCGCAGCATTTAGGCTACATCTACGCTGCTCTGTTTTGGTTTTTAAGCGATGTGAGCCAAAAGCGATTTCCGTGCACACAAGTGGTGTTTCATCTCCAGTAGAAGAACTAATCTCTGTTTAAACTAACGCGCCCAAACCTCATATCTCATCAACATTCTGGTATACCGGGCATAAACAGGAGGCAGCGTGGAGACTCCTCCTGCTGCTGGTAGTTGCCATGGTAACGTTAGAAGCTTTAGTCTCAGAGAGCGAGACGTTGTGACCGATGAGACCCGATCAGGAGGAGAAACGTTGGTCTCAGTGTCGGCGTTGCCAAAGATCTCCGTTTGCGGCCGTTGAGACTGCAACACGACCCCCGCAGAGTCAACCAAACCAAACCAAAAACGGGTCAGAAGTGTTTCCAAATGTCTCCGGTTGAGGGGCTCGGAAAGGCCAGAGCAGGGGGAATGAGAGGGGGGAAACGCCAGAGCAGGGGGAATGAGAGGGGGAAATGAGAGGGGGCAACACCAGAGCAGGGGGAATGAGAGCGGGAAATGCCAGAGCAGGGGGAATGAGAGGGGGAAACACCAGAGCAGGGGGAATGAGAGGGGGAAATGAGAGGGGGCAACACCAGAGCAGGGGGAATGAGGGGGGGAACACCAGAGCAGGGGGAATGAGAGAGGGCAACACCAGAGCAGGGGGAATGAGGGGGGGGAAAACACCAGAGCAGGGGGAATGAGAGAGGGCAACACCAGAGCATGGGGAATGAGGGGGGGGGGGGGGAACCAGAGCAGGGGGGATGAGAGGGGGAAATGCCAGAGGGGGGAAACACCAGATTAGGGGGAATAAGAGGTGGAAACACCAGAGCAGGGGGAATGAGAGGGGGAAACACCAGAGCAGGGGGAATGAGAGGGGAAAACACCAGAGCAGGGGGAATGAGAGGGGGAAACACCAGAGCAGGGGGAATGAGAAGGGGAAACACCAGAGCAGGTGGGAATGAGAGGGGGAAACACCAGAGCAGTGGGAATGAGAGGGGGGAATAAGAGGGGGAAACACCAGAGCAGGGGGAATGAGAAGGGGAATAAGAGGGGGAAACACCAGAGCAGGGGGAATGAGATGGGGAAACGCCAGAGCAGGGGGAATGATAGGGGGGAATAAGAGGGGGAAACACCAGAGCAGGGGGAATAAGAGGGGGAAACACCAGAGCAGGGGGAATGAGAGAGGGCAACACCAGAGCAGGGGGGAATGAGGGGGGGAAACACCAGAGCAGGGGGAATGAGAGAGGGCAACACCAGAGCAGGGGGAATGAGGGGGGGGAAACACCAGAGCAGGGGGAATGAGAGAGGGCAACACCAGAGCAGGGGGAAATGGGGGGGGTAAACACCAGATTAGGGGGAATAAGAGGTGGAAACACCAGAGCAGGGGGAATGAGAGGGGGAAACACCAGAGCAGGGGGAATGAGAGGGGGGGAAACACCAGAGCAGGGGGGAATGAGAGGGGAAACACCAGAGCAGGGGGAATGAGAAGGGGAAACACCAGAGCAGGTGGGAATGAGAGGGGGAAACACCAGAGCAGGGGGAATGAGAGGGGGAAACACCAGAGCAGTGGGAATGAGAGGGGGGAATAAGAGGGGGAAACAGCAGAGCAGGGGGAATGAGGGGGGGGAAACACCAGAGCAGGGGGGAATGAGAGAGGGCAACACCAGAGCAGGGGGAATGAGGGGGGGAAACACCAGAGCAGGGGGAATGAGGGAGGGCAACACCAGAGCAGGGGGAATGAGGGGGGGGGGGGGGGACACCAGAGCAGGGGGGATGAGAGGGGGAAATGCCAGAGGGGGGTAAACACCAGATTAGGGGGAATAAGAGGTGGAAACACCAGAGCAGGGGGAATGAGAGGGGGAAACACCAGAGCAGGGGGGAATGAGAGGGGGAAACACCAGAGCAGGTGGGAATGAGAGGGGGAAACACCAGAGCAGGGGGGAATGAGAGGGGAAACACCAGAGCAGGGGGAATGAGAAGGGGAAACACCAGAGCAGGTGGGAATGAGAGGGGGAAACACCAGAGCAGGGGGAATGAGAGGGGGAAACACCAGAGCAGTGGGAATGAGAGGGGGGAATAAGAGGGGGAAACAGCAGAGCAGGGGGAATGAGAGGGGGAAACACCAGAGCAGGGGGAATGAGAAGGGGAAACACCAGAGCAGGGGGAATGAGAGGGGGAATAAGAGGGGGAAACACCAGAGCCGGGGGAATGAGAGAGGGAAACGCCAGAGCAGGGGGAATGAGAAGGGGAAACGCCAGAGCAGGGGGAATGAGAGGGGGGAATAAGAGGGGGAAACACCAGAGCAGGGGGAATGAGAGAGGGAAACGCCAGAGCAGGGGGGATGAGAAGGGGAAACACCAGAGCAGGTGGGAATGGGGAGGGGGGGAACACCAGAGCAGGGGGAATGAGAGAGGGAAACGCCAGAGCAGGGAGAATGAGAGGGGGAAACACCAGAGCAGGGGGAATGAGGGGGGGAGAATGAGAGGGGGAAACACCAGAGCAGGGGGAATGAGGGGGGGGGATGAGAGGGGGAAACACCAGAGCAGGGGGAATGAGAGGGGGAAACGTAGCTAAAGATATTCATTTTTAAACCATGACGTAGCGATGGAAAAGTAGCCTTCGAATGACGTCATCATACAGACCATACACCCTGGACTCTGATTTAGCAAAGTCATGACTGGAATCGTCGACTTTTGGAGCAAAGCGGTCTACTTGACTCACTGGTTTTTGCGTTGCGTGCGCTGTCTGGCCTCGCGCGCCTGGCTCTGGAGGAAGACCTGCAGCTCGGGGGGGTCACAGTTGGCGGGGATGATGAAGTGGCCCGTCTCGTGTAGCCTGGGGTTAGAGCGGTTGCTGCGATCGACACAGACAGACAGACAGACAGACAGACAGCGTCGGAATGAAAAGCGCACAGCAAGCGCGTCAACGTGAGGCGTTCAAATGCGGCGGCGGCGGCGGCGTACTTCTCCAACAGCATGGTGAGCCCCTGCAGGCTGCGGGGGTGCAGGCGTAGCCGGCGGGACATCAGGGTCTTGTGGAAGGTGCTGAGGGTGCTGTAGTGCTCGGCGATGGGCTGGACCGGGCCCAGGCTCTCCACGTGGACCACCTGAGTGCCACCCAGCAGGAGGCTGATCCTCTCCTTTAGCCAGTCCGTCTGCTGCTGCAGGCTGCGGTAGCCGGGCAGCTGCTCAAACAGCTGGAGACACACAGGTAAGGATGGGTGGGGGGGGGTGGTATGGGGGGTTAGGACACAGAGAGGAGCACAGAGAGGATGTGACAGCAGAAGCACTGCGAGCTGCATTACTTTGGTCCACTGATGATGAACGTCCATGGTTCCCAGCATGATGTGTCCCGAGGCGTTCATCCCCGACTGGTCGGCAAACACCACAGTGTGTCCTGCGGGGGGTAAAAGAATAAAGGGCTTCATCGGAACAGTTCTAAAAATAATACAAACTACTGCTCCGTTTGCTCATGTGGGATTGACGCAAATGAAGATCTTTTGGGAGATTCTTTTTTTCACCAGAACTCTTTTCCCAGCTTCAGTGGCAGCAGAGATGCTGCGCATCGGAGTGTAAATGTGTGTGAATGATTATCTGATGAGCAGTTTTGGTCTGTGTAATATGGTAGAGTACGTGTATATTTCTGTGACGACTGTGCGCTGCGAGTGCAGACAGGACGTCCTGTCCTCAGGGAGACTCTTTACCTTGCAGGTTGATCAGGGCCTCGGGGTTCTGCTGGGACAGCCGGCTCAGACTCTGAAGCTGAGAGCAGCGGTGGGCCACTCCCCAGCTGCGCTGCCACCTGCACGCCGCACACACACACACACACACACACGCACACGCACGCGCACACACACACACACACACGTCATCGGCACGGGAATATGCACACAGCTTCAGCTACAGCGCACGTCCCTGTCCCCAGGAAAAAAAAAAACCTTTACTGTTCGGTCATTTAAATCATAATGTGCAGTGACTCACAAAGCTTCAGGGCAGTGGTGTAGTCTACGTGATACGCAGGTATACGCAGTATACCCACTAAGAAAGCTCCAGGATCTCCATGTACCCACTTAAAAATGCGCAATGACACTAACAACATACTTTCCATTATCATTGTGATAGCTTTTGAAATGTCATGTTTTTCTTCTTCATATAGGCTAAATAAAGGTATTTCCACCATTAATTGTTCCATAAAAGTGTGTCAGAATGCAGGGAATGAAGTCGTTGACGCTCAAAATATACATACATACATACATACATACATATATATATATATATATATATATATATATATATATATATATATATATATATATATATATATATATATATATATATATACACATATATATATACACACATATATATACACATATATATATATATATATATATATATATATATATATATATATATATATATATATATAAAAGGCCACAGTGTTACCAGCAGCACTTCCTAAGTGTTAGGGTAGAGTCGAGTGTACCTGATATCAGCCAGATTGAAGTTGTGACACAATTCCTTCTTCAGTCTGTTCAGCTCTTCTCTCCGAGGAAGACTAGCATTGTACTTCTCGGTGGCCTCGGGCTCGTTGTTTCTCAGCCATGAGCTGACAAAGAGAAGGCAACACGAAACCACTCAGACTATCGCAAGAATCAACAGATCTACCCTGGTGTGCAGAATACCGAAACAGGTCAAGTAGTCTGCTAACAGAATAGTAAACGCCTGAACACCAGCCCAATGTCACTAGTGATAGACCGATTTTAATCGGCCGGCCGATATATATCGGCGTTTTTACGTGTATCGGCATCGATAGTGTTTTTTCTCCCGGCATTATTTACAGACAGGCGTCCACAGGCAGCTCTGTGTTGCTGGAGACGCTGCACCCATCCATATGATGCACATTGTACACATAATTTGGGCGATATGAATGTAAGATGATTGCAGAAGTGACACTGATCTTCGCTTTTGTTTATTATTATTATTATTATTATTATTATAAGAAATGGCAGAGCAGATTCCGAAAACAAATCCAGCTTAGCAGAGGTTTACATTTTTGTGATGTAAATTGAGGGAGCAAAAGCAGTATCGGCTCCAAATATCGGCTCAAGAAAAATCGGCAGCCCGTTATCGGTCATCGGCCAAGGCTGATGAATAAAAAATTAAAATCGGCATCTGTATCGGCACTAAAAAATCCATATCGGTAGATTAATTGGGTTAGGCTTTGACACTGTGAATAAAATGGAATGGAGTTGTTCGGTACAGAGCTGGAGTCAGGAGCTGGTTAGCCTAGCTTAGCATACAGGCTGGAAGCATTGGGGGAAACAGCTGGCCTGGCTCCGTCCAAAGCTCAAAAACACAAACTGGCCAAAGTCCTGCGAAGCTCGCTGATCAACATTTTGGATTCTGGTTTGCTTAGAGGGGAAAGCCACCTAAATGAAGAATGGGTTATATCCACGGACGAGTCAGCGTTAGTGCTTTTCTCTCTCTCTCTCTCTCAGAGCCAGAAACCAGAGTATAGTCTCAAACATTTTACAAAGTGTGGAGCTGCTCCGTGGACTGTAATCTGGTGTCAAACAATCACAGCACTCCCCTGCTGCTCTCAGCGTCCTCTACAACATCTGTCTTTAACATGTATGGATTTTAAAGTGCCCATATTATGAAAATAAAATCACTTTTTTCTGGGATTTGGGGTGTTATTTTGTGTCTATGGAAAAAAATCCATCCATGCTGTTCTGAGTGAGATACGGTTTCTGAATGTGTCCTGCCTTCCGGGCGAGCTGTTCAAAATCTGCACAGCTTTCTACTTCACAAGCCGAGACGAGGGGGCTAACCGTAGCATGCTAGCTCTTTCTGAATCTATCTATCTATCTATCTATCTATCTATCTATCTATCTATCTATCTATCTATCTATCTATCTGAAACTGCTACAACACACACCAATTCACCCTAATCTACAAAATAAAAATTGTATGGAACTACTTCCATGTCCCTGTACTGGCCGAAGTTGGAGAAACAGCTAGCTAGCTGATGTATTCCTTACCTAGCTACTGACAACAAAGATGTTACAGAAGTTGAGATGTCTCACTCTGTAGCTAAAACAGAGACCTGAACACACAGGGTGAAAAGAGGAGCTGCAGCAATGTGCAGTACAACACAAATATGGTGTTTTTTGAAAATTAAACCATGTAAACCTATTCTGATACAATCTCAAAATACAATTATGAACCTGAAAATTAGCATAATATGGCCACTTTAAAGGGATACGCCACCGTTTGTTGAAATAGGGCTTATCACGGTCTCCCCTAGCTGTAGATAGGTGGGCCAACGCATTTTTTTGTGCATGAATTCTTTTAGTCCGGTGCAACATCGGCAGCGCCGCCGCTAGTTAGCTTAGCGTAGTGAATGGAATCCTACGTTGCCGGTTAGTATGTTGTGAGTAAAAGTGAGCCGACAAAAGACAAAAAAACAACCTAATTACTTGCACTGAGACAAAAAAATGCGTTGGCCCACCTATCTACAGCCAGGGTAGACCGTGATAAGCCCTATTTCAACAAACGGTGGCGTATTCCTTTAAGAATGGGTGGAGTTCCCCTAACCTATGGACAACCAGAAACGTACAGTGGTCTGAACTGTTGTATGATATTTGAGCCTGTGGGTTTCTGTCTGTGTGTCGGTCAGTTGTAACTGGGAGTGCAGACCGAGCGCTGCGCTTCCAGTGTTACTAACATCAGAGTGGGCTCCATTCTCTGGGCCTGCTGCAGCTCCTGCTCAGGGTCTCGGAACCCAGTGAAGGTGTAGTAGCTCTTATCCCATCGGATAGGTCTGTAGAAGGTCAGCCCCGCCTCCGCTGGACTTTTGGATGGCTCCGCATTTGCTGCCAGACCCTCCATGTGCCCCGTGGGCAGGCTGCAGGACATGAGGACGTTCTTCACCGTGCTCAGGACATCGTTTGTGTGCAGAGTGAAACTCACTGGCCGGAACCCTGAGAACCAGCCGGGAGCTTTTAGATTTGTAAAGACAGATCTCACAAATATTACGAGCCATACTGATGAAAAGCTGTACCCGAGGCGAGGAGCTCCGGCTGCACATCGCTGCCGTCCTTTGTGTCCCTGACGTAAAAGGTGAGCTTCACTGGCTGCACCGAGCGCGAGCCGGGCTTCTGCAGGTTGTCCAGATAGCCATTCAGCCTCTTTAATGAATTCTCATTCACTTCCTGTAAAACACAACAGTGGGTGTTAAAGATGCAGCAGGTAAGTCTTATAAAACTAACTTTCTGTCATATTTGCTGAAACTGACCCAGTGTTGTTCCAGTAGAACTACATGAATTATGTAATATAAAAAAAAAATCCAGCTCCTCTGGCAACACCTACAGCCTGTAGTGCCATTGGCAAAATTCCACCGCTCCCGGTTGATTTTCTCCAATCAGGGGCCACAGGGGGGTGTCTATCTGCCTGTCAATCACTGCTCAGGCACGCACACACATATAATAGCGTTCTCCACTCCGCCTTCCTCGCGCACGAGCTGCAGAAGGTTTCCCAAAACTCAGGTGAATGTTGGAGTGGCTTTTCAAAGGTGGCGTGAGCTCCGGGATTTTAAAGATCTGAAGAACGATGCAGACGTAGCCACATTTCTTCTCGACAGGTAACATAGTTACCATGAATGATTTATCTTTCACTTGGTTATTAGTAGTCAAAAGTCCACAGAGCTACGTTGGTGAGGATGATAGTAACGTTTGCACAGTGGTCGGTCTGATATGATGCTGAAATGGCTAACGCTAGCCTGCTAGTTAGCATCGTTTTACTGTTGGTGAGTAGAGTTAACATTGTGTTGGTGTTTAGTTATTGAAGATGTTGTCTGACATGCCGGCAGTTCTGTCAAACTTCCTTGTGTGGGCGGGGCTTAGGAGACGGTTTGGGCTGCAGCAGAAAGGGGGGAGGGACTGAGAAGTTGTTGATGTTCAAATTTGTTGGCAAAGTCCTGGATCTTCACAATCCTACCTACAGCAGCTTTAAAGGTCCAGTGTGTAACGTGTTTAGTTGTTCATTATCATAAATCTGTGTTGCCCGTTCACAAACTTGTCCTTTTTCATGAATATTTACCACCACCATCAATTCCAAGTATTCCCTTTGGCTTGAAATTTTACATTTGCATTCGCATGAACTGGGGTACACGCTCCATATTCATGCGCCATCTTGAAATACGTTAGCCGGTAAGGAACATACAGGACATACTGCTCCGCCTTTCACGTTGTCACATGATAAACTCACAGGTGCCGCTAATGCTGCTAAAGGGTATCAAAACATGGAGGACCACATGTATTCAAAATCCAAATTTCAGAGTCTTCAAAGAGTCTTCTTCTTCTTTGCCAAGAAAAAGGATATTGAAAAGAGCAAGAGACCGGCGTCATTATGAAAAAATAGTGAACATTGGAGCTGCCTTCCAAAGATGGAAAGACCTGACGAAGGAAAAGGGGATCGAAAGGGACGCTGAACTAGCCTGACAAGCCAGACCCACATCCAGATGTAGGGTCTGGGATCTCACCATTGACAGGGCTCAATCCGAGGGGCGGGATAAACGGTTGTCTTTCAAATTCCCTCTGCACGTATTAGGATAGCGCTACAACCAGGCAGAGCAACGAAGAAGGTAGCAGAGCTAGTTGATAGATTAAACTTTTGCCGTATCCGGTCGGCAAAACTCCGAACACATCTTCCTTTTTTAATAATGATTTATGTGCCGTTCTTTGTTCTTTTCTCAAAGAAAAGCTTAACTCCAAGTCTTCCAGAAGCCCGCTGTTCCCAGCAGCAGCAGCCATAAGCCCCGCCCACTGACTCTATACACAATGTGATTGGCCTGACCAGAATTTGGTTTTTCCAGCTCGCAAGTCAACGGAGAGTGCCTAGACCCCTCTGACTGCAAAAATAAATTTGCTGCCACTAGGGTACGTCTAGATTTCCAGGCTAACGCTAAACGGCTACCGTAGCTGTAATACGTACTTTGAACTGCGTAGGCGCGAGAGAGTCGATTGCGATATATGATCTCAACGCAAGATGGGAGAAAGTCTGTGCCGTGATGACGGTTAGTCCTGTGATCCCACCGGCACAACGCTACACCCGTCGCCAAACACACTCCCGACCATCTGAACACATCGCAGTGTTTATAGATCCCTGCAGAGTTGTTTCTACGACACAGTATTTCTTTGGACTCACAGTCGCCGGTTACGTATGAGACGTACCCGTTCCCTGGGGTATTGACCGAAGAAGTCGGGATGGACTGCAAAGTAGAAGGGTCTGAGTGCGTTGACGGCGTCGGCCCCGGACAGCGCTCTCTGCTGGGCCAAATGTGCGGCCACGTGTTTCCTCTCCAGCCTAGTACAGAGAAAGAAGACAGGGATGAAGAATACACACTACAGTCAGGGGCTGGACACTGAGCGTCTGAGTAGTTCTCAACTCATGTTCAATATTTCGATTGTTGATTAATCGATCAAATCGTTTGGTTTTCAGACAATTCTTTACTCTGTTAAACCTCTTAACGCCCCACAGAGATCATCTAACTGGGTTTTTACCTGAACAACATGCAGTTTGTTATAGTTATATAGTTATCATAGTATAATAGTTACAAATATAACCGGTTGCTTATATATCTGAGGCAGGATATTTGACAGATATTAACATGTTTAACACTAATAAATATAAGCAACAATAATAAGATGAGTAACCTTAAAATCCAGGATACAATGACGTTATGATCTTCTATATGCAATAAAAAACTTTAAAATATAAAAGCACTGTACTGTTCCCTGAATCTGCAAAACAAACTCCTGCAACGTGCCAACGTTCTGGTAGTAGACCTTCAACTTTGACCTACACTACTACACATGCACAGCCCTGTCCCACAGCCTGCTGGTACCTGAACTACACATGCACAGCCCTGTCCCACAGCCTGCTGGTACCTGAACTACACATGCACAGCCCTGTCGCACAGCCTGCTGGTACCTGAACTACACATGCACAGCCCTGTCGCACAGCCTGCTGGTACCTGAACTACACATGCACAGCCCTGTCCCACAGCCTGCTGGTACCTGAACTACAAATGCACAGCCCTGTCCCACAGCCTGCTGGTACCTGAAACACACATGCACAGCCCTGTCCCACAGCCTGCTGGTACCTGAACCACACACACACACACACACACACACACACACACACACACACACACACACACACACACACACACACACACACACACACACACACACACACACACACAGCCCTGTCCCAGAGCCTGATGATACCTGAACTACACACACAGAGCCCTGTCCCACAGCCTGCTGGTACCTGATCCACACACACACACACACACACACACACACACACACACACACACACACACACACACACACACACACACACACACACACACACACACACAAAGCCTGATGGTACCTGAAGGTGTTTCTCAGCAGGCAGCTGACAGACATTCTGCTGCTGATTGTTGGTCAGCAGAGGAGCGTCACATCCTGGTCTCTGCAGCCGGGCCAGCAGAAGCAGCAGACAGGCTGGTCCCCGAAGTGTCCTCACACAGTGTCGTCACAGTGTCGTCACAGCACCCAGCAGTTCCACCCAGCCAACCAGCAGGAACCGTTAGACACTCATCAGTGTTACTGATCAGCTTACAGCTTCTCAATGACAGACACACAACATGGCTCCTGCTAGCTGCTCCACATATAGAAAGGGTTAGCTGTGTGTGTGTGTGTGTGTGTGTTAGCTGTGTGTTAGTGGAGGTTATTAACCTGGCCCCTGCCAACAAACAGCCCGGTAACGGAGCCTGTCTGCCCTCACCGATGCCCCGACAGCTTTACTTCACTGTCACCTGTCAGCTGCTGTTGTTTTCCTCCTCCTCTTCCTCCTCCTTCTTCTTCTTCGGGTTTTAATGGTCGTGTTGCGGTAGCACAGCTGCATTGCCGCCACCTGCTGGACTGAAGTGTGGTAGCAAATTATCAGCAAGACAAAAGAACTAGTTTTCTCTATTATTCCTGTTACTGTAAAGTAATTCTTTGGAAGCTTGTGCACATTGCATGAAGCCACTCCCACTGTTTAACACCGTGTCCTCCATCAATTATTAATAATAATTCCCTTCTTTCCTCATCATGCATCCATCGATACATGCTTGGCAGTATCTGGCTTAGTCTGGTTCATTATGGTGTGTCCAGTTTGGAGAGATTGGTTTAATCCTGTATGAGCTGCCCTCTTCCCTCAGCTCGCCTAGACCTACATGTTCCTGTTCCTGTACAGATGTCTTCCTGTGTAACTGTAGTCCCAGTATTCCTCCAGCTGTTGTGTGTGTAGTCCTTAATGATAGTTTGAACCACTACCGGCGTGTGTGTGTGTGTGTTTGTGTGTTAGCTGTTAATGTCAGTCAATAGTTGACCTATTATTAAAGTATATTGTACTATTGGCTTCACCTCTTGGAACAACAACAATAAAGGAAATTGGGGAAACGGAAAAGGATCTTCTAGATGACCATGGCTGTCTTTCTGAAGTTGAAGAAATTGAACTGAACCCGTACAGTAATGTCACTTCAGATCATCAGTAACAAGAAATATTTTTTTTTTAATGATTTTATAAGAAGAGAACAATGTAGAAACAACCAATATGTACTCTTATATATTTCAAAAAGGTTTTGGCTTGCTTCCAAAGCATCTTTTTCACTCTCCTTCAGTCACATCATAGCTTTGGATGAATCTGCCAAAACTGGTTAAATAGTCCACATTGTAGTTTGCATGGACCTCTCTCTGACATGGTTAACATTTTTATCCTAATGTGTAAATATCATTCCTTCATATACACACAAGAACAGGAAAACCACCTGTAACAACCCTCCACATACAGTAGGAGCTTTAAGTGGAGTTGAAACATGACAGGATTACTGTAAGGACGGACTGTGAACTACAAGAAAATAATAATATATGTTTATTTAAAGGTCCCATGACATGAAAATGTCCCTTTATGAGTTTTTTTAACATTAATATGAGTTCCCCCAGCCTGCCTATGGTCCCCCAGTGGCTAGAAATGGTGATAGGTGTAAACCGAGCCCTGGGTATCCTGCTCTGCCTTTGAGAAAATGTAATACTGCACAAAGGCTGAATTTTGGGAAAGAGACTTGAGATACAGTATTAGGGGACCACTAAAGTCTATATAAAAGAGACTTCAGATACAGTATTAGGGGACCACTAAAGTCTATATAAAAGAGACTTCAGATACAGTATTAGGGGACCAGTAAGGTCTATATAAAAGAGACTTCAGATACAGTATTAGGAGACCACTAAGGTCTATATAAAAGAGACTTCAGATACAGTATTAGGGGACCACTAAGGTCTATATAAAAGAGACTTCAGATACAGTATTAGGAGACCACTAAAGTCTATATAAAAGAGACTTCAGATACAGTATTAGGGGACCAGTAAGGTCTATATAAAAGAGACTTCAGATACAGTATGAGGGGACCACTAAGGTCTATATAAAAGCATAAAAAAACAAAAACAGATATAAAATAACAATGACAAAAAAAAATACAGATACAGAGAAATGACAGGAATCTACTCAACCAAACAGGTACAGAGAAAAGAGCTCCGTGCAATCTTTATGCCTTACTACTACGCAAAAAGTTCGGCAGTTTCAAGAGAAAAGCTCCCAGAAATATGCCTGAGATATTTAACACTGAGCTGCTGCTGGTTTATCCAAAGGCATTTTTTAACATAACTTATGTCCGACATTTAACATTTGTACTGCTAGATGTTTTTATTTATTTATTTATTTTTTTTTATGTCAGGGCAAACATATGAATCCAAACCCTGTGAAGTTCTACAAATACGGAAACAGATATGTTAATAAGTGTAAGAGATGTGACTGAGGAGGAGATCCATTGACCGTCAGTCTGTTACCCAGGCTGCTGGCGGCTGCTGGTTACAAGTCACGGACAGCTCGGACCGAGGAAAAACCACTGCACATAATACCAACACGGGTTACATTTCAAACATTTGGTCACAAACCTGCAAATATGCAAAAGTTCAAAAACAAGCAAGTTAAAACCTGTAATTACAGAGTGCAGCATTCCCAACATGTATTTAGATCAGTTTCCCTCTATTGTACCACATTAGTTTAACTTGAGTTGATAAAGGACACTGTCTCTTACATTATAGATATTATGGTGATATTCCAAAAGCCACTGGAGATTTTTAGCTCACAGGGGGTCAGTCCAGAAGTCAAGCGGTTGGGCTTGTTTGTTTGTTTGATTGTTAGCATTAGTAGCTGATGCTGGTGATGCTGTTGGTGTGAACACGTTCAGCAGTGCGGCTCCCTCCAGCGGGCCAATCACCGGTGCTCCGGGTGGCTCTGCAGGCACGAGATCATCTGCTGGACCGGCTTCCCCTCGAAACAAATGTGATAGACGGCTGTGAACAGAGGGAACCTGCAGAGAAGAGAAGAGACGGACTCAGACAGGACCCTGGAGGGAAGGACCTGAAAGGACCTGAAAGGACCATCAAGCACGCAGAGCACCGGCGGATCAAGGGGCCCTATTTTAACGATCTCAGCGCACGCCGTGAAGCGCACGGCACAGGTGCGTTTAGGGCCTGTCCAAATCCACTTTTGCTAGGCGCATTTGACTAATTTGCTGTTAAAATAACAATGCATTGCTGCGCTATTGACTTCAGACCAGGTTTTTGTTGGTCAATGGCGCGATCACTTCCCGCTGCCTCAAGATAGCAATACGCCCAGAATGCACCTGAACACACCTCCCTGTAAGACCAGCACGCCCATGGGCGCCCAGATGGGCGCAGGTGCATTTGCCATTTAAACGACGCGGACAACTGTGTCGGTCTTTATTATTATTATACTTTTTTAATTTTAATTTTTTTTTATTTCTATCTTTATTTTTAATTTAATACATACTGTGTACATATACTTATATTGTTTATACCTATACTTATACTGTTTAATATCCCATTTAGAGAATGTGTGATGTGCACCAACAACACCAAAACAAATTCCTTGTATGTGTTAAAAAAAACCTACTTGGCAATAAAACCCTCTTCTGATTCGGATTCACTTGTGTCAGGCCGGGTGCCAGATAGGCCCCCAAATGTTCTGTGTCAAAGCCTCGCCGATGAACATGCATCAGGAAGATGACATCACTGGGCCTCACGGAGGAAGGCCGATATATCTGTTCTTATGAAGCTCAGTGGAAGTTCACTCAGGAAGACTTCCATGCTCCGCACGTCTCTCTCTTTCCCAACCTAATCAGCTGCATTGTCATCAGCTGAACGTGGGCGTTTACTCTTTCAGTTAAACCAACCAGATTTTGCCAAAGATTGCTGTGAACTATGGCGTCGTTGCATTCAAACTTTAAATCTGTTGCTGCTGTCAGTTGTTATTTCAGGCAAAATCGATGCAAATCGACCCGAGGACAACAGGAGGGTTAAATGAAGTCTCTCCTGATTGATATTGTGTTAGTACCCATTGATTCCTGGGATTCACCGATGTCTTGACGTTGTTTAAGTTTATTAAACACGCTGATTTCACTGCAGCTGTGCAGCAGTGTGGTGGCGTGTGCCAGAGTATCTGCACACGGCCCCACACCTGTCCTTACACCTGGCCTCACGCAGTGTCGGGCCGGTTCCTGTTCATTGTTCAGCACTGCTGGGTCAGAGCACATCTGGATGGCTGTTGACTTCTCTTGAAGAGAATGATGCTGGTCATACTATTATAATAAAGTATAACCAGTTATGGCGCGGCCTCTAGCTCACCCAGTAGGAGCGTGCGCCCCATGTAGGCTGAGTCCTGCAGCGGTGCGGGTTCGAGTCTGACCTGCTGCCCTTTGCTGCGTGTCATCCCCCATCTCTCTCCCCCCTTTCATGTCTATCCACTGTCACTATAATAAAAGGGAAAAGCCCCCCAAAAAATCATCTTTAAAAAAAAAAATATATATATAATATAATAATTACTATAATGCATCCACACCATTATTTTTTATTATTATATATTAATTTGGTGATTTTGTTTTTGATTAATGAAGTTGTTGTTTCAATAAAAAAAAGATACAACATTGCTCAACACATTTTCTCAGAGGTGACATCCTATTGTCAGGCAGAGTATCGGGTGTACAGTAGTCTATATCGATGACGTTCCACTTCCGGGATTGCTCCGATGCCGCCGGAAATTCTGCCACATGTCCGTCCCCTTCCTCTGTCTTTGCGTTGGCGTAAATCCAGACAGCTAGCTAGACTATCTGTCCAATCAGAGTTTTCTCTCGCACGACTAAAACTACTTTTGAACGTACACACGTTCCACCAAAACAAGTTCCTTCCAGAGGCTATTTTGCAGAGGCACCGTGGCTCCGTCCGGTGCCTAGCACCGCCCAACGATTGTGATTGGTTTAAAGAAATGCCAACAAACCGGAGAGGTTTTTCTCCCATCCCAGGAATGCTGTGTGGACTAGCCAGTCTGACATGAGAGACTAGGGGCCCTATTTTAACGATCTGAAACGCAAAGTATCAAACGCCAAACGCAAGTAGCTTTGTGGGCGGATCTCAGGCGCTTTTGCTATTCTACCGGCGGGATAATCATAGGTGTGGTTTGGGCCTAACGTGCAATAAACCAATCAGAGCGTTACCTCACATGCCCTTAAAAAGCAGGCGCAGTCTAATCTGTATCACTAGAGAGGTGAAGACAGAGAGTGTTGTATACGCACTTGTCCAGCAGGCCCTTCTGCTGGAGGATGTGGTAGACCTCGGCTGAGGTGGCAGGACCCTGCAGCTTCTGACCGTTCAGCATCTCCTTCTCCAGCTCCACGATGCTCTGACAGACAGGAGCACACGTTCATGGGAGATGGGAGTGCAAACAAAAAAAAATATAGGGAAGCAGGTGTATTCATTTAAAGGGATACGCCACCGTTTGTTGAAATAGGGCTTATCACGGTCTCCCCTAGCTGTAGATAGGTGGGCCAACGCATTTTTTGTGCATGCGTCGTTTTAGTCCGGTGCAACACCGGCAGCGCCGCCGCTAGTTAGCTTAGCGTAGTGAATGGAATCCTATGTTGCCGGTTAGCATGTTGTGAGTAAAAGTGAGCCAACAAAAGTACAAAAAAAACTACCTAATTACTCGCACTGAGATAAAAAAATGCGTTGGCCCACAGTCCCTTTTTTGGCGACAAGGATTCCTTCTCCTGTGGCTCGGCATAAGTATGATCATCCATTCTGAACTAAAGTGCAGCACAAGGCTTTCAATTTTGCCGGGGCGGTGACAAGCGCCTCTCACTGATCTCCTTCTCCCCGATTCGGCTGCTTTCGGTCACGTGACGCTGGCTCTGAACGAAAACGTGTCGCGGATTAGCTAGACAGGTAGGCTAGTGCTTTATGGCGTAACGACGCCATTTTACGCCAATGAGGATATATTTATGAACGAAGACATTGATTTTAGCTAATAAAATACTCAAAACACTACACAGTGTACCTTTCAAACTTCAAAATGACGCCTATAAAGTTTGCAACAGAAGATATCATCAGATGCGCCAGTGTGACCCACCTTCCCCGTCTTGCAGAAGGCCTCTGCCACTCGTCGATTGCGACCGCCATAGCACGTGGTGATGAGGTCGGCCACGCCGCAGCTCTCCAGAAAGGTGGCCGTGGAAACGGAGCCGTCCTTGGAGAAGAGCTTAGCGAAGGCTATCATCTCCATCAGCCCCAGACGGATCACCGCTGCCTTGGTGTTGTCGCCGCACTGCAGGCCGTCGCAGAAGCCTGCGCCCACCGCCACGATGTTCTGCTCCCAACACACGGACAATATACACGCGCACCTGAATGCATCAACTGTGAACCAGGACTTGTAGCACGGGAAGTCATTAGTCACTTTCACTAGGGGGCAGAAAAGCTCACTAACTTCTTCAGAAACAGCTCTGAGACGCTGTCTGTCACAGCGTTTCTGCAGGTTTCACCAAGTCAAATTTAAGACATTTTAAGACCTTTTTAAGACCATTATGAACAAATTTAAGACCTTTATCACAACATCAACTAAGCCCTAAATTCAGATTTTTAAAGTCAAGTATCGCTAAACTTGCACTTCCCCATAGCTGAAGAATAAAATCTGTTTTATGTCTGTGGTACAATCTGAAAGAGACTCACGCCAATAACAATAAAAGCTGATTGGCTGCAATATAAGTAGCATGATGGTCTCATTTGTAGTCTTAACACAGCAAAATTATATTAGGGCTAGCGAGAGAAAGAACTACAACAATAAAAAAAGAACATTAGAGGTAGAGTTGCACGGACGTAGGAAAATTAAGACCCGTTTCAAGTTATTTAAGACCTAAAACACAATACTGTAAGACAAATGTAAGACTTTTCAAGTTCTAAAATGTTAATTTTGAAATTTTAGACTTTTTAAGACCCCGCGGAAACCCTGCGTTAGCTCATCACACGTTGATGGTTGAGGGGTTATGGAACAGTCCCGTTTCCAGTTCCACTATTCACTCTACGTTTATCCCTAATTTGGTCCACCAACGCTGAGGAAAATATCTGGCGCTTAGTTTGCCGTTTCACGAGCAGTCTGCTCCGGCAGGCCGTGTTGGGGTTTTACTCGACTCGGTCAAAAAACTTTCTCATTTCACAGCTCAACAGTAACACATGCGTCTGAAATATCTGAGGAGAGAAATAGGCAATGCAGCAAAATAATCTTGATTCATTCATTTGCATGAAGTTTGACAGTTTGATCAGAGTCACTTACACCGCGTTAGAGACTCCTCGGCTCTGATTGGTGGTTTATCTAACAGTCTGTCATGGGCTATTGACATCGAGTTCCAAAGACTGATACGAATATTTCATCTCTATGAACAAACAGAGAGCAGTGTGCTTATGCTTGACATGGGTTGGTTTTCCAGTTCTCTTCCCAAACTACCGTCCTTGCTGATTTTTTTGTACCTGTACTTGAGGTTTCAGAGCAAAACCAGCGGGGCCCAACGCTGTCTTGACACAATAACTACAGATATATCGCCGCTTTCCTTAGCCTCATGCTCGTACAGTGTGTGAATGTGCTTGTGTCATGGTGGGTCACCTTCAGAGCTCCACACAGCTCCACTGTGTCGGCATCATCTACCACTGTGATTCGGAAGTTTGGAGTCTGCAGCAGCTCTTTGAACAGCAGGCCATTCTCCAGAATCCTACTGCCTGAACACACACGAACACACACACACACACACACACACACACACACACACACACACACACACACACACACACACACACACACACACACACACACACACACACACACACACACACACACACACACACACACACACACACACACACACACACACACACACACACACACACACACACACACACACACACACACACACACACACACACACAAAAACAGACACAACTTTGCGCATTTTAAAATAGACAACAGAGACAAAATATTACACACCCTCCTGTTATTTCGCAATCCCTCGAAATAGAAAGTTGGCCTTTTGCAGCCCATTATAATCCAGCACATCTCCTCTCAGAGCATGTCAACACTTAAGCTCTTCAACATCCTGTGCTGAAAGAGGTATTAAGAGCCTTTACTTAAACAAACAAAATGTAAAGATAAAGTGGAGTGATGGATGCAGTCACTCTGTGTGTGTGTGTCAGTGTGAGAGTGTGAGTGAGTTTGTGTGTGTGTGTGTGTGTGTGTGTGTGTGTGTGTGTGTGTGTGTGTGTGTGTGTGTGTGTGTTTGTTTAATCTGAGATTCTCTGTTCTTTCATTAGCTGGTCTGGCTGCACGTGCGTGCATGTCGGTGCATGATGGTGCATGTTGGCGCATGTTGGCGCATGATGGTGCATGTTGGCGCATGTTGGTAAATGATGGTACATGATGGTGCATGTAGGTGCATGATGGTGCATGATGGTGCATGACGGTGCACATTGGTGCACGTTGGTGCACGTTGGTCATGTGGCCGTGAGGCCTTTCATGCATAGGGGAACCGGTGTATTTTTCAGTATTTCGAGTACTGCCCCTTAAAGAAAATGTCTTGACAGATCAATGTAAAAAAAAAATAAAAAACTGTGATGCATTTAAAATGATTCTGATATAAACGTATGTTAATATTATCATCAAAATATTATTAAAATATCTAAATTACAAGTAGTCGTTAAGCAGAATTACAACTTTCTTTCACACACATCTTATTGTTGAATTATTATTATGGATGCATTAACCAACCAAACATATAACAAGCATTTTAAGGTCACGGAGATAATTTGAACTACTCAATATAATGTTGGTGAGGTCAATATATAACAATGTGTCGTATTCAATTAGCTGATCATAATGTTGTGAGTGTAAAATATGTATCTGTAAAGAAACTACCGACAAATCAATTTAGTGGAATAAAAACGGCCGTACTCCCCTCTGAGAGGAAGGGAAGTCAAATACAGGAGTAATACTTTGTGGTATTTTTTATAATGTACTTAAATGTGATGTTACTTCCCACCATTTTTAAAGACACCCCTTTCTTTTAGTTTTTATATTTTGATGCTTTTTATCACACTAGTTTAGAGTTTTTACTTATTATATACGCATTTTCTGTTTTTATGTACGGTACTTTAGAGCCGGACTAATACATCACAATGGTTAATATAATCAAATATGTAATAAGCTATTTTATTGTATCATTTCATACAAGCTGCAGCCACACGTTACCGATGGTGGTCTCGCAGAACTTCTCCGCTGCCACCTCATTGGCGATGTTTGCTCCCATGAGGACGCTGACGTCAATCCCCATCTTCTCTCGGATGATGTCGGAGATGAGCTTCAGGCCCCCGGGGCCCTCGTCTATACCCTGACAACACAGAGACGGGGGGGTTATGTTATGCACACTCACATCTTTCATCCTAATGTATTTACAGTAGAACCTGATGAGGAGGGGAGAACAGAACGTCTCATCCTTCACACTTTCACCTCCCCCTGACCCCCTCCTCGGCTGCACACACAGACTAAATGTGTCTAACAGGGCGGATGGTTGAAAGCACGTTAACATGCACGAAAAACCACATGTTGTTTATTTACATTTCTGTCTAAAGTTGGACAGGCAATGTGCTAGTGTGAAGACAGAGTTTTCTTTTGATAAATTGACGATTTTGTTTTTTGTTGTACGTTCATGTTCGTTGAGATGAGGCTTTTATTCTGAAGGGTCAGTTTCATTCAAAACTGTCAGCTAGGTAACAGCTGTGGCGTAGTGTGCTCCCGAATTCCTGCTGGGGAAGTCAGTTACTGAGGTAAATACAGTCCTCTGTGTGTGTGTGTGTGTGTGTGTGTGTGTGTGTGTGTGTGTGTGTGTGTGTGTGTGTGTGTGTGTGTGTGTGTGTGTGTGTGTGTGTGTGTGTGTGTGTGTTACTTTCCATGCCACACATGGAATCAACTCCAGACCCTTTTACCTGCTTAACTGATGAAGTAACAACGAAAGCAAAGTCCACACCTGTCCATGGAACAGCTTTCGAGTCAATTGTCTTTCTGGTCTCTCGAAAAAGAGGAAGCGACACACGAAGGCGCTGTAATTCCCAAACGTCCTCCAACTTGGATGTGTATACCCTCAAATTAAGAGCTGAGATTCTGCACTTTACTCATTATATAACTGGAACTTGAATGTTTAGGTGAACTACAGTAAATCCCCAAGATTGTTGTCCGCGTCCGGACATAAACGGACCTAACTGTGCGTGGCAGCGTGTAATGCAGTGAGTGGGAGAGGCTTGGAGAGGAAGCAGGATTACCTTTATGAGTGTGATTCCCCGAGCCTTGGTGGAGACACAGCCCACCATCTCGTCACAGAGATTCCGGATGAACTGGTGAGGGACCACGAACACCAGCAGGTCCGCTCCCTCTGCGGCGTCCCGCAGCTTGGGGACAGCCACCTGCGGAGAAAACAAAGGACACATACAGATCTAAACTAATCACCAGCTGAGGGTTCGCAGTAAGTGTTGATTTGGAAGTAAAAAGGTGCAGTAGGTAAGACTTATAAAAGGAACTTTCTGTCATATTTGCTGAAACTGACCTTATGTTCCAGTACAACTACAAAAAAAAAAAAAAAAAAATCCGGCTCCTCTGGCACCACCTACAGCCTGTAGTGTGATTTGCAAAACTCCACCGCTCCCGTTTCAGATGCACCAATCAGGGACAGGGGGGGGTGTCTAACTGCGTGTCAATCACTAATCATGCACACACATTCATTCTCCCTTGTGGGGGGAGGGTCTTAGGAGACCGTTTTGGGCTTTAGCGGAAAGGGGGAGGGACTGAAAAGTTGTCTATGTTCAAAGTCCTGGATCTTCACAATCCTACCTACAGCACCTTTAAGCACAGCTGACCCAGGACATGGGACCTCATGTGTGTTTTGTGCGGAGCATTCACACAGGAAGTGAAGTCTGTATTTTTCTCAAATTTGCTGACATTATCCCCCACATACATTATGATGTCAAGGCTCTGCCAAAACTCATTCATAAATCACCAACGCAGCCAAAAACAATCCCGAATCAGATTTGCAGATTCACACAGGACAGATAGTACCACATGATCTCTGCGTTTGGTGAAATATTGAAGGTCATTTGCGGTGGAATTTTTAGTTGACCAATTCCAGACGTGCAGATCCACGCGGGATTAAGATCACAGACGACCTCCGTAATTATTCCTACAGGTCCCCAGGTAATACTAGTCACATCCAACTGTTGTTCCAACAACCTTTCAAAGACTATATTTCAATAACTACATTAAATGAAGTTACAACCTGTTTCCTGTTCACACAGCGTTAGCTCCCCGAGCCGATTCCTCCCGTCCCTTACCACGTTCTCTGGCAGTTTGTATCCTGGCAGGTACTTGACGTTCTCATGCTCCGTGTTGATGATGTCGGTGAGCTTCCTGCCATCAATGTTCTCTTCGTACACCCACATCTTCACGGTGGTGGCAAAGCGCTGCGACATGGCATTATTTCCAACGATCCTGGCGATGGCCGAGCCCCTGCAACCAAAGCAGAGGTCAGAGGTCAGCCTGCATGCACTCACCGACTCAGCTACACGGACAGCTTAATCATCCCTGCCACATTCCATCAAACTGTACAACACTTCACAGCAGTGTGTGAGATAACTCACATTACAATATACTACCTGCACACTGGTTACTTCATATTTAACAGTATACATATTTCATTTTGTTATATATACTACGTATGTAGGTTGTACATTTTTATTCTACACTTGTATATACGTGTAGATTCTTTTTTTTATCCCTCCAAGTATATTTTTTCAGTAGTTGTTTTAATTTTAATCTTTGCTATCTTATTTTAATTTATTATCTTTTTTTTTTATCTTATTATTCCTAGTATACTTCTTGTTTTTTCTGTGTATAGACTTTATTAATCCTAATTGGGAAATAACTCTGTTACAGCAGCAAGTTACAAGGACTTGCTGCTATAACAGAGTAATTTCCAAATTAGGATTACTAAAGTCCATCCATCTATCTATCTATCTATCTATCTATCTATCTATCTATCTATCTATCTATCCATCCATCCATCTATCCATCCATCCACCCATCTATCTATCCATCCATCCATCCATCTATAACTGTGAGAAGTTCTCTCCACGTTCAAAGACAGCAGATGAACTGGAGACTCTGAATTGCTGTAAGTGTGAATGAGAATATGACTGTGGTTCAGCCCTGAGGTTAACCAACGCTCGCTGGCTCCAAGCCTCAACAGCCCACGCAGGAGAAGCAGGGGAGGAAAGGGAGTCAAAGCTCGGTGAGGATAGCCTAGAAATCTAGACGCACCCTAGTGGCAGCAAATTTATTTTGCAGCCAGGGGGGTCTAGGCACTGGTCTGGTCAGGCCAATCACATCATCTATGGAGTGGGTGGGCGGGGCTTATGGCTGCTGCTGCTGCTGCTGTGAACAGCGGTCTTCTGGAAGACTTGGAGTTAAGCTTTTCTTTGACAAAGAACGGCACTGAAATCATTCTTAAAAAAGGAAGATGTGTTCGGAGTTTTGCCGACCGGATACGGCAAAAGTTTAATCTATCAACTAGCTCTGCTACCTTCTTCGTTGCTCTGCCTGGTTGTAGCGCTATCCTATTACGTGCAGAGGGAATTTGAAAGACAACCGTTTATCCTTCCCCTTGGATTGAGCCCTGTCAATGGTGAGTTCCCAGACCCTACATCTGGATGTGGGTCTGGCTTGTCAGGCTACGGTGATGAGGATTACTGGATTGGTTTGAAAAAAGGGTTCACGAGATTAACACAAGACTTAAAAGAGATTATAAGCAATGTCAAAAAAAATGGCAAAACTGGAGATACGTTAATTACAACACGAGCCATGAAAGGGGGAATTTAAATACATTTAAATGAAAGAGTTTTGTCACTTGTCATGGAGTTGGTAGTGTGTTAGGTATCTGTTATTATCTGCTGATGAAGACAGTGAGATCAGAATCCGAAAGGAACTTATTGCTGGGTAAGTAAAACCCACGAGGAGTTGCCTTGTTGAATGGTGCACACATACACATAAATAGGCTATATTAAAAAGGAAATAAACAATGAACGTAATATCAATGGTAACGGAAATTAACAAATATGTACAACATAACAGTTTTAACATTAAGAAGGTAAGAAGGTTGTATGTAGGGCTGGGCAATATATATCGATATTATATTGATATCGTGATATGAGACTAGATATCGTCGTAGATTTTGGATATGGTAATATTGTGATCTTTTCCTGGTTTTAAAGGCTGCATTACAGGAAATTTTCTGAACTTACCAGACTGTTCTAGCTGTTTTATTATTTGCCTTTTCCCCAGTTAGACATTATGTCCACATTACTGATGATTATTCATATAAAATCTAAGTGTGAAGTTATTTTGTTAAAGCACCAATTGTCAACCCTAGAATATCACAGTAATATCGATATCGAGGTATTTGGTCAAAAATATCGTGATATCAGATTTTCTCCCTATCACCCAGCCCTAGTTGTATGATTACTTTAGTGCAGGATGTGCAGAAATGTTGATGAATATGCAAAAGTTCAGGATATATAGTTTGTGTAATGTTCATACTGTAGTCCAGGATTTTGGTTAATGTAACATGTAGAGACTAGGGGTGCGGGGTTAAGAGATGTGGTTGAAAGCTCCAGAAAAAGCAATTTAATGGACTTTAAGTTAAGCTTATCTGTCAAACTATTATTCCCAAGGCGAAGAATTAAATTTGATGCCATAGATATTTAATATAATTTCAATGATACAGTCAACAGCCAGTTTATTAGGTCCACTCAGCTCAAACTAATGCCGTCTGATAACCATGAATACATTATGCTTGTTCCATTTTATGTTATAGAGACGTGCTGATTTAACTGCTGCTCATTTCAGCAGTTTGTTTGCATTACCTGGGAACCTGGGAAAACCCTGACGAACTTCCGGCAAATTTGAGATTTGCTCTGCAAGTCAGTCTGGCCCATTCAAGCCCATTTCCAATTTTTCCAAATCGCGGCACCAATCACAATCGTTGAGCTTTACACAATTCTACGTCACCCAGACCTTTGGTCTGATTGGTTGAAGGACTATCCAATTGTGCCCAGAGGCATTTGAGCGGCCACCGTTGGTGACGCCCCTTTGGAAATGGGCTGTGAATGAACCTTGCCCAGACTAGAGATGTTCAGATACCGATACCAGTATCGGTATCGGCTCCGATACTGCCTAAAACGCTGGTATCGGTATCAGGAAGTACTGGAGTTTATGCACCGATCCGATACCACGTAATAAAGCCCTAAAGAAAATCTACATTAAAGTAGTTTATTTATGTTCTTTTTCCATTATAACTGACTGTTCAAACTGGAGAATAAAAGAAAGTTCTGGGGCATTCATTGTTTGTGTTTGTTCATGTTTCACAAAGAGTTTAACCTGAGCCAGACCGACAACAAAGATAGAAATCATATCACATCCATACAGGGATAGTAGTATACAGCTGTTAAAACATAATGAAATATATGACACTCTGGTATCGGATCGGTACTCGGTATCGGCCGATACGCAAGTTCAGGTATCGGAATCGGTAAGCAAAAAAGTGGTATCGGGCCATCTCTAGCCCAGACCCACTCTCAGTTCCAACTGAGAAGGGTCTGGTGTCAACCAGGCTAAGAGACTCGGTCTTTCTCAGAGCACGCAGACACTGTGTATGAGAAATCCCAGCAGAGTCTACACCTGTTGAAAAACTTAGAGCTTTTAGTGTTAGCAAGGACATTTTAACTGTGGTATACCGGTCACTCGTTGAATCCATACTCTCTTTCAATATCTCAGCCTGCTACAATGCCCTCACCACCAAACACTGAACTTGCACAAATAATAAATCAAGCCAGCAAAATAATTAGCTCTCCCCTAACAGAACTTTACCTCCTGGTCAGTACTCAGGAAAGCCACTATAATCACATACGATCTGTGAGTAGAAAACTGGAGCTCACAAGGTTATATCTACCCTGTTGTAACGTTGTTGCATTTTTCATTTGGAGAAAGTATTGTTGCTGCTGTGCTGCTGCCGACTAAGACAGGTCTGGAACACACGGGAGTGTCTGTTTATTGATGAATGGGACTCTAAACATACACGCCGTAGTCTGTTTTGCTAGCGGCTAGTTGTTATGCTAGCGGCTAGCTGGCCTGTCAGCTGACGGAAGACGATCTAACGTGACCAGATATCGTCACCAGAGCCAGAACTGTGTGCCCAAAGGCACCGGGACCGGAGTCGGACCTGTCAGGCCCAAGGACCTGCAACGGACAGACACCAGACTGCAGTTTCTGCTGTTTGTAAGGCCTCCCTTCGTTCCATTAACTAGCTGTTAGGTGTCGCGATAGCAATAATCTAGTTGGTCTGTCAATAAGAAAATTGAGGCAGGCGAAAAAAAAAAATCCCTCACGTTCATCATGACACCTAAAACCGAAAGGAGAGGACGGTGTAAGTCTATCACAGGTACGCGATCTTTTAAAACAACAACAAGATGTATACATGCAGTTGCTTACACAGCAAGAAAACAACTTCAAGTGCTTCGTCCAAATCTTGGTTGATTCTACTAACAAGAGAATGGATGATATGATTAAAGACGTCCATGACCTTAAGATCAGTTTGCAGTTTTCACAAAAGAAGTGGAAGACCTACATGACACCTGCAGGGAGTTAAAGAAGGAAAACAAGGACGCACGAGCAGACATCACTACAGTGTGTGAATCAGCCCTAACAATGACTGGAAAAGCAGACTACCTTGAGGGCCAATCAAAACGGAACAATATAGTTATAGAAGGCATTCCTGAGTCCCCACGTGAGAGCTGGGAGGAATCTGAGGAAAAGGTTCGGGAGATGATTGCGGTAAAGTTACAGATGGATGAAAAGAGGATAGAGGTGGAACGAGCCCACAGGATGGGAACCAATTCAGGTGACAAACCCAGGGCTATAGTGGTGAAATTCTTAAGACTTAAGGACAAGATGGCCATTCTGAATAGAGGACATAAACTAAAAGGAACTAACATCTTCCTAAATGAAGACTACACGGAGGCCAGACGCCAGAAGCGGAAAGATCTGATCCCTGCCATGAAGGTTGAAAGAGGTAAAGGGAACATCGCATACATCCGCTATGACAGACTCATTGTACATCCTCCCTCACAAAAGGCTGAGATATTAAAAAAGCCAAGCCAAGCCTGTGGGTTCTTAACTCTTAACTTTACACTGCATGCACACACATACACATACACACATAAGTATACACCATTGACTACATGTGACTGAATCATGAATATCATTGCTTTTTGTTTTGTGTGTTTTTATCTATGTAATGTCGACATCTTATAAACTTCCTAGGAAAGGGCTAAAAATAGCCCATCTCAATATATGTAGCCTTAGAAATAAAATTCAGGACATGGATAATTTGTTAAAATCAGACAACATTCATATTATGGCCATTTCTGAGACCCATCTAGGCGACTCATTTGATGATGCTGTAGTAGAAATACATGGATATAACATTTATAGAAGAGACCGGGACACCTATGGGGGAGGAGTAGCGATATATATTCAGAGTCACATTCCTGTTAAACTCAGAGAGGACTTAATGTCAAATGTAGTAGAAATATTGTGGCTGCAGGTTCACCTGCCTCATTTAAAACCTATGCTGGTGGGATGTTGTTATAGGCCACCAAGTTCCAAGAGTCAGTATTTGGATAATTTGTGTGAAAATATTGAAAGAGTATGTGATTTGAATAATGAAATTTATCTCCTGGGAGACCTGAATATTAATTTATTTTCATCAAGCTGCCCACTAAAAAGAAACTTTTAAATGTAACTAGCACCTGTAATCTGGTTCAGCTCATTAAACAACCGACCAGAGTATTCAAGGAAAACACAAGAAGTCTATCATCCACATGCATTGATCACATTTATACCAATGCTGCAGAATTATGCTCAAAAACTGTATCGGTTCCCATAGGATTTAGTGATCATAATTTAGTAGCAATATCTAGGAAAGTCAAAGTTCCAAAGGCAGGGCCTAAAATAGTGTTTAAGAGATCATATAAGCAATTCTGCTGTGAGTCTTATGTGGATGATGTTAAAAGATCTGTTGGTCTGATGTGAGTAAGATGACGGACCCAGATGCTGCAGTTGAAGTATTCATGAAACTGTTGAGTCAAGTTATTGATAAGCATGCACCGGTGAAGAAAATGACTGTTAGAACTGTTAGTGCCCTTTGGATTGATGAGGACTTGAAAAAATCCATGGCTGAGAGAGATGAGGCAAAACAGTGGCAAACAGGTCTGGATGTACATCTGATTGGCAAACATATTGTAAAATACGGAATTATGTGACTAAAATGAACAAAAAAAAAGAAGAAATTGTATTATGAAAGTAAAATAAATAATGTAAAGTATGATGGTAAAAAACTCTGGAGTGCCTTAAATGACATCATGGGCAGAAAGAGTAATTCAACTCCATCTTTCATTGAGGTGGATGGGTCTTTTATTACTAAACCTTTTGAAATTGCTAATTATTTTAATGATCATTTTATTGACAAAGTGTATAAACTACGGCAAGAAATACCAACAATAAGTTGTAATCCATCAAATTCACGTATAACAGACCGAATAATGAAAGACAAGACCTGCACTTTTGTATTGTGTAAAGTGACAGTAGAACAGGTGGAGAAAATATTGCAGTCCATCAATAATGAAAAACCACCTGGTATTGACAACTTGGATGGAAAGTTACTGAGGATGGTTGCTGACCAAGTTGCCATGCCTATATGTCACATTTTCAATTTAAGCCTTGTAAGTAATGTTTTTCCTCGAATTTGGAAAGAAGCTAAAGTTATACCTTTGCCCAAGCAAGCTAGGGCTGCCTTCACCTGCACGAATAGCCGACCTATTAGTTTGTTGCCTGTTCTTAGCAAACTACTGGAAAAAATTGTATTTGACCAAATACAGAGCTATTTCTCTGTTAACAATTTGACAAGCAAGTATCAGCACGCTTATAGGGTAGGTCACTCAACATGCACTGCACTAACACAAATGACGGATGATTGGTTAAGGGAAATTGATCAGAGGAATACTGTGGGAGCTGTGATGTTAGATTTTAGTGCTGCCTTTGATGTCATTGATCACAAATTATTATTGGAAAAACTTGAATGTTATGGTTTTGCACCATCTGCATTATCATGGATAGGAAACTATGTATCCCATAGAACACAAAGAGTTTTTTTTTTTAATGGAAGTTTTTCTGACACAAATCATTTAGATTGTGGAATTCCACAAGGAAGTTCGCTCGGCCCTTTATTATTTTCAATTTTTATTAATGATCTTCCTCTTGCTTTTAAAAAAGCTTATGTGTCCATGTATGCAGATGATACAACAATATATATGTGTGCACCTACTATTAATGAAATAAGTGCAACACTTAACAAAGAGTTGCAGATAGCACTAGAATGGGTAATCAACAATAGACTATTCCTAAATATGTCAAAGACTAAAGGCATTGTATTTGGTACAAATCATTCCTTGAGCTCTAGGCCTCAGTTGAATTTGATGTTAAATAATGTAGTTGTTGAACAAGTAGAGGAAACAAAGCTTCTTGGTGTTCTCTTAGATTGTAAACTATTGTGGACAAGACATATAGATTCTCTTGTTGCAAAGATGGGGAGGAATATTTCTGTTATAAAAAGATGCTCTGCTTTCTTAACACCACGCCTAACCAAACAAGTCCTGCACACTCTAGTGTTATCACATCTTGACTACTGCCCAATGATATGGTCAACTGCTGCAAAGAAAGATCTAGGAAAGTTGCAGCTGGTTCAGAACAGAGCAGCTCGTCTTGCCCTTCAATGTCCAATTAAGTCTAATGTAAACAACATGCATGTTAAACTCTCTTGGTTGAAAGTTGAGGAGAGACTTTTAGCTTCACTCCTGGTTTTTGTTAGAAATATGAATGAATTAAAAATACCTGATTGTTTGTATAGGAAACTTTCATTTAGCTCTAACACACATAATTACTCTACTAGACATTCCACTCGAGGTCTTTTTAAAGTCCCAAGAGCCCGAACAAAATCAATGCAACATACAGTATTGTATCGAGGAATGGTTGCTTGGAACTCCCTTCCAGCTGAGATTACCAAAGTGTCTAATATATCAAGTTTTAAAAAACAAGTAAAGGATCATTTAAGGGCCAGAAGACTGTAACCATAATTTTTTGTATTTAGTTTATGTATAGGAAGATTGAAATGTAAACAAAGATGTTATAAAATTGAAATTTTTATGTTCTGCATTTGTGTATTCATTATGAGATCTTATATTACTATTTATATACAGAGAAAGAAATGTGTATATCTGCAAGGAGACAAATATTAGT